>NC_057723.1:50684199-50685849 GCF_004010195.1 Chiloscyllium plagiosum
GTAATGACCGCAGCGAGAGGTGCACTGTAGAGAACCTTTACCCATCTTATGAAAACTTCGCCCAGACCAAACTGGTCTAGAGTATAGAAAAGGTACGGCCACTCAACTTGGTCAAATGCCTTATCTGCATCTAAAGAAATCACCAATCCCGTATTGACTAATGTTGGCATGCTTGAATTACGTTAAGCAGCCTCCTAACATTGTTGAAGGATCTACGACCCTTTATGAAGCCCATCAGATCCTCTTTAATAATATAGGGTAACACAGTCTCCAGCCTTAATGCGAGAGCCTTAGAGAGGATCTTAAAGTCCACATTTAAGAGAGAGATGGGCCTGTATGAAGCACAGTCTTCTGGATCCTTCCCTTTTTTAAGGATAAGTGAAATATTGGCCTCTCTCAGAGATGGTGGGAGACAAACATGACTGTATGAATCATTAAACATATTCAGCATCGGGCCTGACGGGAAACTTATAAATTCCTTATAGAATTCACTGGGAAGTCCATCAAGATCGGGCGCCTTTCCACTCAGAAGTTGCCTCACAGCTTCCTGCACTTCTTGCTCTGATAATGGGGCATTTAGAAAGGACTGTTGTTCGGGAGTCACACCCGGGAGCTTCAGATCTCTAAAAAAGGATTCCATTTTGGCCTGCCCCTCCTCACAATTCTCAGACTGATATAATTTAGAGTAGAATCTCTGGAACGCCACATTAATCTTTTTAAAATCACATGTTAGGTTCCCAGACCCTTCCCTAATCGCTGTAATGGTTTGTGGGGCACTTCTCTTTCTGGCAAGGTATGCTAAGTATTTGCCTGGCTTGTCACCATGCTCGTATAATCTTTGCTTTGCAAAAGCCAGCTCCTTCTTTGCCGTCTGTGTGAGCACGGAATTTAGTGCAGACCACAGTGCCGTAATCCTCTGTTGTTTGACCAACGAGAGTCTGTCAAAATAGGCCTTCCCGGCTGCCTTCAACCATGCTTCAAGGAGACGTTGCTGGTCACCCTTCTGCCGCTTTCTACTGGTGGAATATGAAACAAGTAACCCCTTGGCATAAGCGTTGTCAGTTTCCCAGAGAACAGATAAGCTATCAACTGAGCCTATGCTGATGTCTAGGAATGCCCGAAATTCCCTAGAGAAATACTCCACAAACTTACTGTCCATGAGAATAAAGGGGTCCATTCGCTAGTACCTTGAATCCACTGTAACATCCTTAATTTTAACCATGAGGTACACTGGAATATGATCAGAGATGGCAATATTACCAATCGTACAGAATGCCACCAGATCCAGGGTTACCGCAGGGGTCAGAAAAAATCAATCCTCGTGTGACATCTATGCAGATTGGATGTACATCTTAACCACCTTTTATCTTAACCTGCTGGACAAATTTCCTCATTCCTGAAGAAGGGCTTATGCCCGAAACGTCGATTCTCCTGTTCCCTGGATGCTGCCTGACCTGCTGCGCTTTTCCAGCAACACATTTCCAGCTCAGATACCTCCAGATGTCCACCAACCCTAATTCCCCACACAAACCCATAACTGTTTAGTTTGTGCAGAGGGTATCGACGGACCTTTAGGCAACCTGTCTACTGTGGGGTCCATGAGGCAGTTAAAACCTCCCCCTATAATGATGTGCCGAGACTTGAGACTTA
>NC_057723.1:50686278-50688446 GCF_004010195.1 Chiloscyllium plagiosum
GCAACTACCCATCTCGAACTGCCCATAAATAGGCATCTAACCATCTCAACCACCTTCACTTCTCCCAGCTAGAGTCGCATTGCAAGCACAAGCTAAAAAGAATAAATACCCCATAGAGTATCAATATGAATAAAAAAACATTCTTTTATAAAAAAAAGGGGAATAAATACACCACCCATCCTTTGGTATGTCCTAACTTAGAAATCTAAAATGTACATCTTAACCACTGCCAGACATAGTTTGAACCAAATTATTATCAATAGAGGAAAAAAGGGGGAAAAACAAAGCTCCAACTGGATTTCCTCCATTTCTTTTACAGAATGATAAACACATACCCAAGCAACAATATTTATACATACTACAATTGTTTAAATTAGGTCAGTTTGTCCACAAAGTCTCTTGCCTTCTCCCTTGAGTCAAGGAGATGCATGGATCCATCTAAGGTGATCCGAAGCACTGCCGGATATCTCAGGGAGTACTGAATCCCAAACTCTTTCAGTCTTCTTTTGATACCATCATACGATTTTCATTTCTGGATCACCGCCGCTGAAAAGTCCTGAAAAAACATGATATTAGACCCCTCGTAAATTAGGGCCTTTGGATCCTTCCCCTGGAGTCTGGAAGTCTCCATGACTCTCTCCTTATCCCGGTAATGATGCAACCGTTCAAGGAAAGGACGAGGGTGTTGACCCAGACCCAACCTGCGTGCTACAACCCAACCTCTCTATCTTCAATCCTCTCATGCCAGTCTCAAAGTCAAGGAATTTTGGAAACCAATCTTCAACAAATTCCGCAGGCATCTCACCATCCTTACCCTCAGGTAGACCGATGATCCGAATGTTTTTTCTCCTGCCCCTGTTTTCAAGATCATCTGCTTGGTCACACAAATTACAAACCTGCGTCTTCAGGGCTTGAAGCTCTTCCTTGAATGAACTGGCATCAGCTTCCACCACTGTGACCCTGTGCTCCACTCATCCGTCTCCAGGTCTCCCAGCTGCTGCTCATGCTTCTGTAGCATGAGAGAGACTGGAGCCAGCTTCTCTTCAATCTGTTTCCCCAACATCTCGCGAGATTTTGAGAGCTGGTTCACCAGGTCCTGTAGAGTAATCGGCTCCGAGGCTGCTGCAGGCTGAGCTGCAGGCCCAGCCTCAGATGCTCCTCCTCCTTTTTTAGGCATTTCTGGACAGCTGAAAATACAGGTAAGTCAATTTTTAAATGTTTCTTGGGGCTCCACAATCTTTCCAACGCCCCAAGAAATCCTGATGACCTGGGTTGGGCGGGTTAAAGGACCATCCTGCTGCAATGCGAAGCTCTGCAGTGTGATCTTCTCAGATCGCTGAAAATTATTATTTTAATAGATACATTTTTACCTTGACTGTGTAATAAAGTGAAAAAAAAAATGTAAAACATTGATAGGGTTGTATTCTTTTTTTTTTCAAATGAATACTAGAGATTTATTCCCAATACTAAAATGAATAACCTTTTAAATTATCCCAATTTTATTTCATTATTTAAGCAAATTACAAATTGAATTTTTGCAGCAGCTCAAAAACCATAATTACCTGCTTCATTGAACCAAAGTAGATTGTTATGAACTACTGGTGTAGAATTGAGATTTTTTAGATAATAAATTTTCTTAGTTGATTAAGAAAGCAAGGAACAAAATTATATTTTGTTTGAGTATGGTTAGTTTTAAACACTTTCTGTAGGGAAAAAGACATGGGGTAAAACTTGAAAACTTAAAAATTTGATAAGAGTAAAACCTTTTTGACTTTATTGTTGCCTTATGGCTCAGGATAATGTAAACTCCGGTAAACATGTGAGAATGCTTTGAGGTGTAAGAGATTTTAATCAAAGATATAACTGTTTTAAAATGGTTTAGTTCATACAACATATATAGCAGGTCTATAGCTGTAGATATGGCATTGGAACTAGGTCTTCAGTTATTTTTGTCACTGTTTTAATTTCTACAAATGTATCAGTTGGAAGATTTGGGATTCTGGATTAGTGGTGCTAGAAGAGCACAGCAGTTCAGGCAGCATCCAAGGAGCTTTGAAATCGACGTTTGGGGCAAAAGCCCTTCATCAGGAATAAAGGCAGAGAGCCTGAAGCGTGGAGAGATAAGCTAGAGGAGGGTGGGGGTGGGGAGAAAGTAGCATAGAGTACAA
>NC_057723.1:50689607-50699219 GCF_004010195.1 Chiloscyllium plagiosum
GATTGGATATCCATGGTGAAGATGAGGCGTTGGGGGCCAGGGAAACGGAAGTCTTGGAGGAGGTGGAGGGCGTGGGTGGTGTCTTGAACGTATGTGGGGAGTTCCTGGACTAGGCAGTATAGGACAGTGTCGAGGTAGGTAGAAATGAGTTCAGTGGGGCAGGAGCATGCTGAGACAATGGGTCGGCCAGGGTGGTCAGGCTTGTGGATCTTGGGAAAGAGGTAGAACCGGGCAGTGCGGGGTTCCCGGACTATGAGGTTGGAAGCTGTGGGTGGGAGATCTCCTGAGGTGATGAGGTTCTGTATGGTCTGAGAGATGATGGTTTGGTCATGGGGGGTGGGGTCATAGTCGAGGGGGCGGTAGGAAGAGGTGTCCTCGAGTTGGCATTTGGCTTCAGCAGTGTAGAGGTCAGTGCGCCAGACTACCACTGATCGTTAATCACTTAGAGGTGATATTACATTCTCTACGCAGATATATACAGAGGAACCTCGATTATCCAAAGGACACAGGCGGGGAGTATTTTGTTCAGTTAATCGAATTCCGGATAATTGAATGCTGGATAACATAGTTTAGCGTAGCTGCGGGACCTTGTGGTCTTGCCAGATAATCCAATATTCAGACTATCTAATGCCAGATAATCACCGGTGCCACACTACCTTGGTGAAAAATCTACGTACATGGTAAACTAAGGACAAACAGTTATAACAGGGACCATGTAATAAAGTGTTTGGCATGTTAAGGAATGAATGGGGAGACAATATTCTGATGTCACTATCCAGAAGGAAAAACTGGGAATAATTGCAAATGAGACATAGTGGTCAGGCATATCTTGCATACTTCAAAATGGCGCTCAAATATCAACAGTTCACTCAATTCCAAATATTACTGGTTTTTCACTATTTCTTCCCCTTTGTGTAAAATCACCATACAGTTAAAGAAACCAGTTAGAAATTAGACACAAATTGTTTAGCCAATCCAAGCTTGACCATGAACTGTTCATGCACTGTTTTTGCATTAATAAGCCAATTTGACTTTAGATGCCTCTGATCATGTATAGGGATTATGGCTAGTAAGGATTAATACACCCTCAGTTTTAGTGCTTTGCTGCACAAAAAAGGAAGATCAAAGACAGACAAAAAAGACTGCAAGGAGCAAAACTGAACAGGAAATCCCTGCCCAGTGAACCAATGTCATGAACTGGCATCTAAAACTTGATAGGCTGAAAACTACTGCCTTCATTAAAGTGATTTCATTTGCATTTGTGATGAACTTAATTAATTCTGTAAAACTCATGAAAACATATTTGTACGTGGAATGTATGTTGTAACTAACCAGGATTAGCCATGATGGGGAGGTGCCGGTGTTGGACTAGGGTGGACAAAGTTAAAAATCACACAACGCCAGGTTATCGTCCAACAGGTTTATTTGCTGCTCCTTCATCAGGTAGTTGTGGAGTAGGATCATAAGACACACCATTTATAGCAAAAGATCACAGTGTCATGCAACTGAAATGATATACTGAACAAATCTAGATTGCTGTTAAAGCATAGCTGGTGAGGCAGCATCTGAGGAGCAGGGGAAACGATATTTCTGGCATTAGCCCTTCATCAGAAATGAGGCTTATGGGCTAAGGGTGGGGGGTGAGAGATAATGGGGAAGGGGTGGGGCTGGGGGGAATGTAGCTGGGAATGTGATAGGTTGATGAAGGTGGGGATGAAGTGATAAGTTAAAGAGGAGGATGGAGCGGATAGGTGGGAAGGAAGATAGACAGGTAGGACAGTTCAAGAGGGCGGTGCCATATTGGAAGGTTGGGACTGGGATAAGGCAGGGGGAGGGGAAATGGGGAAACTGGTGAAATCCACATTAGTCTCGTGTGGTTGGAGGGTCCCAAGGTGGAAGTTGAGGTGTTCTTCCTCCAGGTGTCAGGTGGTTAAGATTTGGCGATGGAGGAGACCCAGGACCTGCATGAACTTGGTGGAGTGGGAGGGGAGTTAAAGTGTTTAGCCACAGGGCGGTCGGGTTGGCCAGTGCAGGTGTCCCAGAGATCTTCTCTGAAATGATCTGCAAGTTGGCGTCCTGTCTCCCCAATGTAGAGTACACCACATCGGATGCAAAAGATGCAGTAGATGTCGTGTGTGGAAGTAGGTAAATTTCTGTCAGATATGGAAGGATCCTTTGGGGCCTCGGATAGAGGTGAGGGGGGAGGTGTGGGCGCAGGGTTTGCACCTCTTGTGATGCCAGAGGAAGGTGTCGAGAGGGGAGGGTGAATTGGTGAGGGGGCGTGAACCTGACAAGGGAGTTGTGGAGGGAAGCGTCTCTATGAAACACATATAGGGGTGGGAAATATATCCCTCGGGGTGGGGTCTGTTTGTAGGTGGCAGAAATGGCAGAGGTTGATGCAATGTATCTGGAGGTTGGTGGAGTGGAAGGTGAGGACCAGGGGTGTTCTGTCCTTTTTGCAATTGGAAAGGTTGGGTTCAAGAGCAGAGGTGTGGGAAGTGGAGGGGATGCACTGGGGGCATCGTAGACCACGTGGGAGCAGAAATTGCAGTTTTAAAGAAGGATGCCATCTTGGATGTTCTTGGTGAAATTGGTCCTCCTGGGAGCAGACGCGGTGGAGGTGGAGGAATTGGCATGAGGGATAGCATTTTTACAAGAGGCAGGATGGGAGAAGGTGTAGTCCAGGTAGCTGTGGGAGTCAGTGGGTTTGTAGTGGAGTTCCGTGTTAACAGCACATCATCCACCACCTACAAACAGATCCCACCACCAGAGATATTGTTCCCTCCCCACCCCTAGCTGCGATTCCAAGAGACCATTCCCTTCATGACTACCTTGTCAGGTCCACATACCCACCAAACCACTCTCCCCACCCGGAACCTTCCCTTGCTACACCTCCCCCCTCACCTCCATCCAAGGCTCCAAAGAATTGTTCCACATCTGACAGAGATGTACTTGTACTTCCACACACATCATCTCCTGCATCTGTTGCACCCAATGTGGTTTCCTGTACGTTAGGGAGACAGGACGCCAAATTGCAGATCATTTCAGAGAACATCTCTGGGGCACCCGCAATGACCAACCCCACCGCCCATGGCTGAACACTTTAACTCCCCCTCCCACTCCACCAAGGACATGCAGGTCCTTGGCCTCCTCCATCACCAAATCCTAACCACTCGACGCCCGGAAGAAGAACATCTCATCTTCCACCTTGGGACCTCCAAACACATGGAATCAATGCGATTTCCCCATTTCCCATCCCCCACCTTATCCCAATCCCAACCCTCCAACTCAGCACCGCCCTCTTGAACTGTCCTATCTGTCCATCTTCCTTCCCACCCTTCTGCTCCACCCTCCTCTCCAACCTTCTCCCCCACCTTCATCTAACTATCACATTCCCAGCTACCATCCCCCCAGCCCCACCCATCTCCCATTTATCTCTCACCCCGCCTTGGCCCACAAGCCTCATTCCTGATGAAGGGCTAATGCCTGAAATGTCGATTCTCCTGCTCTTCGGATGCTGCCTGACTGGCTGTACTTTTCCAGCACCACACTCTCAAGTCTGATCTCCAGCATCTGTAATCCTCACTTTCTCCTAAATTGCTGTTCAGTCTTTCATCTTTTAGAATAGGTTGCAGGTTTTGATTCATTAATGTGTAAATACCAACATTTCTTTCAAGTCACATTCTCGAGATAACTTAAGGTGTTAGAAAAAAGGGTGACATCTCAGCTCAGACAATGCATGAAGGTGCGAGGGTAGAGTCTGTCTGTATCCCAATCTTGAACCAGACTAGTTCCATTTCCAAAGTAGGAATTTATAAAATGTTACGTGGATTGACTGCCTCCTGCGTGTGTGCTTTTAGAACAGAATAGAATGTATCTGCAATAACAATTCTGCAATTGAAAATTCACTTCATATGTGTGTGTACGTGCCTGTGAGGGAGAGAGAGTGCATGGTGTGAGTATGTACATGTGAGCGTGAATGCATGTGAGAGTCTGTGTTTGCATGTGTGTGTGCTTGGTAGAGTGTGTGCGTGGGTATGATGGAATATAAGCCTGTGAGAGGGCGTGTGAATGGGTGTGAGTGTGGAGGGTGTATGTGTGTGTGTCTGAGAGAGTGTCTGTGTATGACAGAGGGTCTGCATGAGTGTGTGAGTATGTAAGAGTATGTATGTATGTGTGCTTGTGTGTGTGTGTGTATAGTCTAGTGGGGTCACCTGTAGTGTGACATGAACCCAAGGTCCAAGGTACATGAGGGGACACGTCCCACCATGGACGCAGCAGGTACTCATTTGACTTGGCCAACATTATCTATACCATAAACTGCAGGCAAGAATGCCCTGAGGCAAGGTACATTGGTACAGGAATGTATTCTCCCAGTTGGGGAACACTTCAGCAGTCAGGGACATTCAGCCTCAGATCTTCAGGTGACCACCTTCCAAGGCGGACTTCGGGATACACAGCAATGCAGAGTGGCCGAGCAGAGGCTGATAGTCATGTTCGGTAGCCATGAGGATGGCTTCAACCGGGACCTTGGATTCATGTCACACTACAGGTGACGTAACTACACTCTACACGCTCTCTCCCATACACACAAAAGCACACATATACACACATACTTACATACTCATACACTCACGCAGACCCTCCCTCTCTCACACACACACACACCCTGCACTCACACCCATGCAGACACCCTCTTACAGGCTTACAGTCTGTCACACTCACACACATACATGCACACGCACATGCAAACACAGACTCTCACACGCACTCATGCTCTCTCACACTCACACACACACTCACTCATACACACACACTCTCTCTCTCATATGCATGCACACACACATATAAGTCTGCGAGGTGAATTTGCATTTGCAGAACTGTAATTGCTGATATATTCTATTTTTCTCAAAAAGCACACAATCTGCAGGCAGTAAATGCAGGCAATCAATCCATGTAACATTTTATAAATTCCTACTCTGGAAATAGAAACAGCCTGGCTCAAGGTTGGATACAGACTCTAACGTCACACCTTTAATGCTTTGTCTGAACTGAGATGTCACTTTTTTTTTAATAAAACCTTAAGTTATCTTGAGAATATGACTTGAACGAAGTTCTGGAATTTATATATTAATGAACTAAAACATGCAACCTATTTTAAAAGATGAAAGATTTAACAGCAATCTAGGTCTGTTCAATATATATTTCAGTTGCATGACACTGTGATCTTTTGCTATAACTTCATGTCTTATTATCCTACTCCACTGCTACCTGATGAAGGAGCTGCGCTCTGAAAGCTAATAGTTCCAAATATACCTGTTGGACTATAACCTGGCGATGTATGATTTTTAACTTTAACCAGGATTAGTAAACTTTAGATTGGCACTTTCAAACTCAGTCTATGGTTGTATTTGATGTACGTCTTACAAGCAAATTAAAGGCCACCATTAAATCAAAACTATTGCACAGGTACAAACATTGTTCAATAAGGCTAACACTACATTGGTCTTTATCTCAAAGGGGCTGCGATACAAAGGGAATGAGATATGCTTCCACTGCAGAAAATACGGAGATATGGCATTGAGGGTGAGTGGTACAAACATTGTTCAATAAGGCTAACACTACATTGGTCTTTATCTCAAAGGGGCTGCGATACAAAGGGAATGAGATATGCTTCCACTGTATAGTCCCCATTTTAATACTGCCAATGGTTCTTTACAGCACACTTTGAAAGGATATTGCAGTTGGAGACATTGTACTGCATGGATTCAGTAAAATTACACTGGAGGTTATGAAATGAAGTTATGAGAAAAAAATGTAACTGTAAGACTTCAAGAAATAGAAGTAGACTACTCAGCACATCGAGACTGCTCCTCTATTCAGTGATATCATGGTTGATTGGACAATCCTAAATTCCACTTCCCTGACTTTTCCATGATTCCCCTACTAATTAATCCTGAAACTATATAATGGCCCAGCCTTAACAGCCCTTTGTGGTAAAGAATTCCACAGATTTATTACTCTCAGAAGAAATTCCTCCTCATCTCTGTTTTAAATGTGTGACCCCTTATTCTCAAATTATTCCCTGTGGTCGTAGACTCCCCCACAAACGGAAACAACTTAGCTGCATCTATCCTGTCGAATTACCCAAGAATACAACATGTTTTAATAAGGCCACTTCTTATGCTTCTAAATTCCAATAAGTACAGGCCAAATCTACTCAACCTCTCCTCAGTAAACATATCAGTCAAGTGAACCTTCTCTGGACTGCCTCCAGTACAAATAATCTTTCATTAAATAAGGGGTCCAAAACTGTTCACAGTATTCCAGCTGTGGTCTGTGCCTTGTACAGTTTTAGCAAAACCTCCTGACTTTTACACTCCATTTCCTATGAATAAAGATCAACATTCCATTTACCTTCCCTATTACCCACTGAAATTGGATATTCATTTTTTGTGATTCATGCACAAGGATTCTGAAATCCCTCTGTTCTATAGCTTTTTGCAGTCTTTCTCCATTCAAATAATATTCAGCTCCTCCATTTTTCCAGCCAAAGTGCATAACCTCAAATTTTTCCACATTGCATTCCATCTGCCAAGTTTATGCCCACTCACTTAACCTCTCTATACCCCTCTACAGATTCCTTGTGCCATCCTTACCAATTGCCTTCCCACATATTTTTGTGTCATCTGCCAACTTGGTTACAGCACATTCACTTAGCTCATCCAAGTTGTTAATATATTGCAAATAATTCATAAAATTGTGCTTGATTTTCTTCAGACCAGAGGTTTGAGGGATAGGTAACTGAGGTGTTTAAAATATTAAAAATATTCAATGTGGAAGCAATATTGAAGTAACATTCTCAGGTGGGGAAATTCAGAAATAACAGAGGGGCAGAGGTTATGGGGAACTAGGATGAAGTGGGATGAGAGAAGGAGAATGTGTATGCTATTTGCCTTATCATCAGTCCCTCTGGCACTGTCCGTATCTGCAGGCTCAGTGATGCCTGCAATGGTTAATAGATTGCAGGAGGTGGATCACAGGGGTGTGGGGAATTAGCAATGAATAAGGCTAGTGGTGTAGTTGGCAAAATATATAAATATAAACACACTCACTTTGTTAACTTTTGTTTGATACTTGAACTTCATACACTGCACCCATGATTTTAGAGGTATGTTCCTGCTATTAATTTTTATCTTTACTTCCTCCCATAGATTCCTGATATTACCCTTGAGGGCCTCCTGTCCCTTGAGAATGAGGCTATCCCATTCCTGTCCAGCTTGCATGAAGACTTCTGGTGTTTTATCAGAAAGCTTAACTATTCACCATTCTGAGGCTGAGCCATTCTGCAAAATATATTTTAGAAGAAATTGATATCCTAACACTACTTCCAACAACTACAAAGTGCCTCCCCTTTGAAAGATGCAGCCTTCCTTTAAATAGCATTAGCCAGTCGCCATATTGAATTGGTCCTCAAATCTACAATAACATCTGAACTTGCCTTTATATTCACACATAGAAAGTTTAAGGTCCAAAAACATTTACCCCAAAACATTTTTAGGTGGACGTGGCTCTGGTGTAATTTGGAAATACAGCTGCTGCTCCAGAAGAGAGAATTTTTAATCTTAAACTTCAGTGAAATGTAGGATATTACTGGGAAGCAGGAGGGAACTGTGTGTGTGTCAGAGGCTTTGGATGTTGTAAGTAGAGGGATCTTCTACAGGGTGCCATTGTGAAAGGGATTTTACATTGAGAAGAGGGGTCTGAGTCTATGATGGTATAGAACGAATCTTTGCTCCTGGTCTCACAAAGTAAGATTTTAAAAAGTTCTTAAGACTTCATCTTATACATTTCTCCAATCCTAAAGCATTTCCCCAACACTTGGCCTGGTGGTAAATATACTACAGCCTCACATTAAACTGCTGTCTTAAAATTTCAATTGTACCCCCATGATTTGGGTTATGGATCTTTGCCAACGCAGTTGAATGGATTAAATTGCAAACGATCATTTCCGAGAAGTTACAGGGCCAGAAAGCAACCTGTTGATTGAAACACACAGCCTGTCCAGTGTTCATTTGGAAGGTAGGGTTAGGCATGCTCCTAAGAAGGAAAGTTAAAGGAAAAGGACAACTCTGTATTAGTTCTTCTTTCACTTCCTCTTTCCTCTTGGCTTACTTTTCTATTTGTGGTTCATGGTACTCAATGCTAAATGGAGGATATTTAAAACGAGAATAAATCACTGGAGATCTGTGTAAAGTGAATGGTTAATTATATCTTAATCAATTATAGGAGAAAATAGGTCCAACTAGGTGTGGGGCGGGACGCAATGAGTCCAGGTAGTTTGAGGAGTTGGGAAATCAGATTAAGTTGAGTCTAATCCAATGGTGTGGGATTTTTGGAGGTAAGATCATGACCCGGGGCTTTGTCAAGTTGGGGCCTGTGTGTTGGGACAGCGATCTGGGGAGGTATAGATGGGGATGCACAAAGCTAGTATAGTTGTTGTATAGTTATGCAGGAGTTAGACTATGTATTTAATAGTCTAATATTTCTTAAGTAGCTATTATACTTAATTTCATTGGAAGCCTCCAAAGTCTGTGATTTAAATGGACACTTTCAGAAGGTTAAAGGCATAGGGGAATTTTACAGTGAAACGTTCAATTTTCCAGACAACTCCTTCTAAGTCTACTACAATGAAGATTGAACAGGACCTCCAAGCAATTCCTATCTATGCTGGAATAACAACTGTCTGGCCCACAGAATATCTGGGCCATTATTATTACATGACAGCATTGCCTATAAGATGAGTCAGTGAGAATGAAAGGTTAGCCTCTGAAAATCTAAAAGTTGTCCTTGAGAAAGTCTCAACAGGAACCCTTGAAAAATATTTTGAAGCTGAAACATATAAAATGGGAGGCAATTTATTGATTATAGGAAGGAATATTAAGAAATTGGAGCAAAACAGTATGAATGATCAACATACACTCCAACCGGCAGAAGAAGACTGATAGTGTATCTCAAAGATCTGCACTGAAGATTCAATTATTCATGATATTTATAAGTTACATAGATTGAGGAAGTAGACAGCCATATGCTGATGACACAATGTTAGGTGGCTGGTAAATAGAATAGGTGGAAGCAGAAATTTGCGAAGAGGCGTATCTTGATTAAGTAAATGGGATAGCTTGGTAGATGGATTTCAATGCACACCCAAGTAACATAGATTAAGATTCTGTTTCTTCTTAGCCACTCAGACTGTGGATGAATTGCTTCTAGCCTGAGTTAATATGTTCTACAGTGCTGATAAGTCCAATGTAATCTGAGGACAGTAGAGCAAAAATGGCAGGAGTTTGTAGGTATAATTGAGGACACTGTACAGAGGTTCATTCCCAAGAAAAGAAAGATAACCGGGGAAGGGATTAGACAACCTTGGCTGACAAAGGAAGTCAGGAAATGTATTAAAGAAAAAGAGAGATCCTATAAAGTGGCTAAGAACAGTGGGAAATCAGAAGATTGGGAAGGATACAAAAGCAAACAGAGGATAACAAAGAGTGTAATAAGAAAGGAGAGGATCAAATATGAAGGTAGGCTAGCCAGTAATATTAGAAACAATAG
>NC_057723.1:50700131-50730171 GCF_004010195.1 Chiloscyllium plagiosum
TTAAGAAGGCGAATGCAATGTTGTCTCTTATCTCAAGAGGGTTGGAATATAAAAGCAGAGATGTACTACTAAGACTTTATAAAGCTCTGGTTAGGCCCCATTTGGAGTACTTTGTCCAGTTTTGGTCCCCACACCTCAGGAAGGACATACTGGCACTGGAACGTGTCCAGCGGCGATTCACACGGATGATCCCTGGAATGACAGGTCTAACATATGAGGTACGGCTGAGGATACTGGGATTGTATTCTTTGGAGTTTAGAAGATTAAGGGGAGATTGAATATAGACGTACAAAATAATACATGGCTTGGAAAAGGTGGATGCTAGGAAATTGTTTCCGTTAGACGAGGAGACTAGGACCCGTGGACACAGCCTTAGAATTAGAGGGGGTCATTTCAGAACAGAAATGCGGAGACATTTCTTCAGCCAGAGAGTGGTGGGCCTGTGGAATTCATTGCCACGGAGTGCAGTGGAAGCCGGGACGCTAAATGTCTTCAAGGCCGAGATTGATAGATTCTTGTTGTCTAGAGGAATTAAGGGCTACGGGGAGAACGCTGGTAAGTGGAGCTGAAATGCGCATCAGCCATGATTGAATGGCGGAGTGGACTCGATGGGCCGAATGGCCTTACTTCCACTCCTATGTCTTATGGTCTTATGGTCTTATTATCTGTGGGTCAGGTGAATATTGAAGGTTTGTACAATGTCCAACACCTTAACTTTGCTTCTACAGGTTCTTGATGAAGACTCTCGAAGAGTTCAGTACCTTTATTCCATTTTATCATAGGCCATTAACTTTCATGATCCATTGACCATCAGTATACAGATAACATTTGCATTCATGTTCATTCAGAAACTGAGGTACAGGTAATTGTTTTTGCAGGTCTTTTCTTTTAAAACTAAATGTGCAGAAAACAAAGGTCCTCTTTTCACCAACTCCCACAACATAATATCTCCAAGTGTCCATTAAGATTAATGGGTGAAACCTTATAAAACACAACTTATTGTCCAAATCTTGGGCATCTCATTTCAACAAAGGCAGGCATGGATATTAAACTTCACGATTGCTTCTAAAATGCCAACTGGGCTTTCAGGTGAGTGGGAAAAAGAGTATTTGAGTACCAGAACCTCAAAGTTGAGATTAAGGGTCTGCGTTTACTAGGCAGCAGCGATCGCTGTGCTCCTATATGCTTCAGCGATTTGAAAACCTTACAACAGACCGCTCAGAGCACTGGAGAAGATCTATCAATGTACCTTTGTCAGATCGTCCAAATCCCATCGCAAAGGAAGGCAGTCCAACATCAGTATCTTCTCTCAAGCCGAGATATCTATTATCAAGACAATGATTCCTCAAAACTAGGTATTGGTGGAACATTGATTTGTATATCTGACTCCAGAAACCCAAAGCAACTATTCTACTCAGAACCTAGTTACGATTGAAGACTCCCAGTGATCTCCTCAATGCATTCCTGAAATAAAATGAAGAAAAACAGATAAATTGTGAAAAGCCAGGAAATATTGAAGAGTTAAGATACTTGAGGATCCAAATGCACAAATCACTAAAAATTAGCAGATGGGTACAATGTTGTTTTCCTCACTCATGGGATGTAAGTGACACTGGCCAGGCCAGCATTTGATAAACATTTATAATTGCCCTTGAGAAGGTGGTGATGAGCTAAATAAAATGTTTTTTTTAATTTCAATGAGCTACAATACAAAGGAGTAGAACTTATAGTTATATATGTCTCTAGTTCTATCCCATTGTGAGAACGCTGCTCAGTTCTGTGACCTGTATCTCAGGAAGTACACATTGGTTCTAGAGATGGTGCAGCATAGATTCACCAGAATGCAACTGGAGTCAAAAGGATTAAATTATAAGGCAAATTGATAAACTCAATTTGTATTTCCTTGAGAATAAAAGATTAATATTGGAAATAAACTATTCCCTTAGGTGGGGAAATCAGAACAAGTAATATTAACCATAAAATTAAAACTGGGCTATTTAGGTATAATGTTTTGTCAGCAAGAACATCTTCACATAAAGGGAAGTGAAATCATTCATTCTTGTCCTTAGTTCATTTTCAAGGATAGAAAACCTTTGAACTAAAGTTGATCTTTTTTATTTATTCATTCATGGTTATAGATGGTTATAAAACCAAGTGATAAACGGAGTTATCACCTATGAATTAATTGAATAATGAAACAGGCTTAAAGAGCTGATTGGCACATTCCTGCTGCAGTATTCCTAAACTGCATTGGTTGTGTTGGTATGATGATTATTAAGGCCAAAACAGAAGTACAATATGACACTTTTCTTAACATGTTTAACAGTCCCAATTTAAGGTTACTAATATAATTAGTCATCAGCATTTTTTCTTTCTGAAACAATGAATTCACAGTTGCTAAATTAATTATTTTCATAAGACCGGCTGAAATATCAACTGTGATCAACACTGCCACCAAGCTGTGGCTATAGTAGAGCTAGTTTATATTGAAAAAATTCAGCAATGGACATAAATCTGGTCAAGACAAGGAAATTGCATAACTCCCCTTAAAGACAAAGAAATAATCCTTTAGAAAGCAATGAAAACAATGTATAAAAATGGAGCATTCTGAATATTATTGAAACATTTTGAATTGCTGTACAATCTCAGGTTTTGCAAATAATATTTTAGACAAATATACTTGTCTGCCTATGTCAGTATCACACAATATTAACACTCACCGACTAAATCCTCTGAATGAAGCATATCAAATTGCTGGTTACCAGATGTTGGTTTGTTGTTTGTCTTTCTGGAATCACTTATGAGAACAGAGGGAAAACAATGAAATTTCAGAGATAGTGCCATTTAGCATCAGTAGGTCTTAGAATTTAGTGTGACTTAGTACAAGAGAGACTTCCATTTTATTATTGTCCAGTGCTCCAAAACTCAGAGTTATTTTCTTTGATCCCTAAAACTTTTAAGAGTCAAAATTCTCTGGTTGATAAATGCTTTCCAGCTGATAAAGATCTTTCACTACCTTAACAAGATTTGCTGATGCAGAAATCATTCCAAAGCCAGTATGCAAGTATTTGTGTTTACAGTAAGTTTAATGCAGAGAGGAATTGTCTGTAGGAAAATAAACATGCACATTAATGATGTTGTCAGTAGTGTTTATTTTAAGAATAAGCTAAGGTAAATTGTATTTGGTTTGAACCCAGCACAGTTACCTGCTATGTTTTGAAAGAAAATGCAGTTGACCTTCCAGATGGCAAAAGGCTTGAACACTTTCAAAGTTACCAGGAAGTAGACTGGTTTAACAACTGGTTCTTTCCTTACTCTCCTCCACTGTGTGTTTGGAGACATTTTGCAAAAAGAATTACAGTGATTTGAATTTTGAAATTAAACTGCATGTTGAAGTTACAAAACAGAGCAGAAGAATCCCTACTCCCATTTACTTTAAAACCTTTGCTCTGAAAAGTCACAAAATTTGTGTTCAAAGGGCACAATGAAAGGGAGTGTTTGTTCCGTGGTTGACTTTAATTAATAGTAAAGAAAGTCACATTATTAACTAAGGTACAGCTGCATTACAGACAGCAGTTGCTGTATACAAACTGAGAAAGGTTTGATATTGGGAGAGGTGATGGAGAGGGGAGACAAAACTGGGCTTGGTGGCACCTGTTTTTGACTGCGAAGTGAGTCCTTAAAGTTCTCAACTGAGGTCCATCCTGCATATACACATTCCTAACATGAAATGCAGATGGAGGGTAATTTAGATAAACATGAGGTGTCACATTTTGGTAAGACAAACTAGGGCAGGAATTAGAGTGGTTCTGGAAAAGCACAGCAGTTCAGGCAGCATCCGAGGAGCAGGAAAATCGACGTTTCGGGCAAAAGCTCTTCATCAGGCAGCTATTCCTGATGACGGGCTTTTGCCCAAAACATCGATTTTCCTGCTCCTCGGATGCTGCCTGAACAATTGTGCTTTTCCAGCACTACTCTAATCTAGAATCTGGTTTCCAGCATCTGCAGTCCTTGTTTTTACCTAGGGCAGGAAGTATACAGTTAACAGTAGGACCCTGGGGAATGTTGTGGAACAGAGACACCTAGATTCAGGTACGTAGTTCCGTGGAAGTGGCATTGCAAGTCGATAGGGTGCTGAAAAAGGCAGTTGGCATGTTTGCCTTCATTAGAGCATTGGTTTACAAGAGATGTACAGGGATGTTACTGGGACGAGAATGTCGGAACTATGGGGAGAAGCTGGATAAGCTGGGATATTTTTCCTTGGAGCATAGGAAATTGAGGGGTGACTTTATAGAGGTTTATAAATTCATGAGAGGCATAGATAAAGTTAATAGCAAAGGAGGCCAAGTCTCTGGATACTTTCAAGAAAGAGTTGGATAGATTTCTTAAGGATAGTGGAATCAAGGGTTATGGGGATAAGGCAGGAACAGGATACTGATTGAGGATGATCAGCCATGATCACAATGAATGGTGGTGCTGGCTCGAAGGGCAGAATGGCCTACTCCTGCACCTATTGTCTATTGTCTATTGTCTTTTCCCGAGGGTAGGTGAGTTCAAAACTAGAGGGCATAAGTTTAAGGTGAGAGGGGAAAGATTTCAAAGGGATCTAAGCGACAACTTGTTCACACAGAAGGTGATATGTATGTGGTATCAATGACAGATGAAGTGGTAGGTGCAGGTACAGTTATAAATTTGAAAGGCATTTGGACAGGTACACGAATAGGAAAGGTTTAGAGGGGTACAGGGGAAATGCAGGCAAATGGGATTGGTTTAGTTTGGGAAATTTCATCGGCATGGACAAGTTGGACCTGTTTCCAGTCTGGTCTGTATAGTCTGTTTCCATGCTGCATGACTCTATGACTCGGTATTGTTGAATGGTTTAGCATAATGTCATGGACCAGGCCAGACCCCCTCAAACTATTTCGAGAAAGTAGCCCCGACCCTAAGCTGTTCTAAGCAGGTGCATGTGGATTTCCAGGAGTGATGCAGCTGGTCAAACCACTTAGTTTTAAACAAATTGAATTGATTTACAAGATTACTGAATGAAACACAAACACAAACAAATATAGAATAACTTAACCAATCCAAAAATCCAACAGATTACCCTAACTTAATGGTACTGTTCCAAATATTTGCAACAATCCTCATAAACACCCCTTGGCACAAAGGATAAAATCAATGACAGGTCTTACGTGGAGAGAGAGAGAGAGAGAGAGTGAAAAGGCAGAGAGCTTCAGCATGGAACACCTTCTTGCATGTAGCTGTTTTTTGGACCAGCAGCCTCAAACTGACTAACTGCTTTCAGTGAACAGCCAGACTGCTAAATAAAATCCCAAACCAACCAAACCAGAGAAAAGGTGAGCTGGGACAACTGGCCACTCCCTTTTTATTGTACAAGTGATTTTTTTTTTCTAATTTCAACGCCTTTTGCTTGAGGTAGTATCTGTTATGTATAATCAAACTGGCCCTAGAACCCTTCCAACCTAGATTTTTTGGAATCACTGCTTTTACAACCTCACTGAAAAAGAAGCCAAGGACAGCATAACCTCGTTAAAGGAGTAACTTCCTCAAAATGAGCACACTGCACATCTCCTGTAAGCAGGATGAGCAAATAGATGACGTTATCAATCAGAATGCAGTAGAATTCACCACTTCAGCTTAAGCCCTCTCTCTTAGCCTCACACAGCTGAGCATAGCATTAAGGTACATGACAAAAAGTTCCATCTGCTGACAAAATCACTCATGACTCTAGTTCACAGCCTATACACCTGTCTGCAGTAGGCATACAAAGAGAGCTGTGCTTTAACAAGCAAATTGATCAAGCACACAGTTGACATCGAAGCAATGATTTATCTGCCTGGATCACTGCAGAGAAACATATATCATGGGCGGCATGGTGGGTCAGTGGTTAAATCTGCTGCCTCACAGCACCAGGGTCCTGGGTTCGATTCCCGCCTGTCTGTGTGGAGTTTTACATTCTCCCTGTATCAGCGTGGGTTTCCTCCAGGTGCTCCGGTTTCCTCCCACAATCCAAAAATGTGCAGATTAGGTGAATTGGCCATGCTAAATTGCCCACAGTGTTAGGTGCATTAGTCAGGGGTAAATATAGGGTAGGGAATGGGTTTGGGTGGGTTTCTCTTCGGAGGGGCGGTGTGGACTTGGGCTGTAGGGCCTGTTTCCACACTGTAGAGAATCTAATCTAATCTAATCAACATGTATGGTCAAAAGCTGCAAAGTCTTACCATCATGAAGAAACAGCCCCCTGTAATATCTGTAGAAGAGAATGAGGAAAAATAAATGTGCCAGGTGATAAGAGTAGTGGAAGTTGACAGAGGCAGTAAGAGTGTAAAGAAGGACACACAAAGCAAACCTCCCACATTTTGATTAGCTAACACTGGAACAGTTAGACACTGTGTTTTCAGAGTTAGAGGAATGATGATGAGAAGATCGTGTAAGACTACTTAGAAAGTATAAGGTACCTGAAGGGATACCACTAGGTGCACTATGTATGTAATATAATCAGTATTGATAAAACCAATCCTTATCACTGAGCCCTGAAAAATGAGCTCAAGTGGAATCAGAGATTCAATACATGTGACAAAATCACTCAAATGAACATAGCCAAAGCAGTTTAAACTAATTCAGCAGGGGGATGGGAACCAGAATTGTAGTTCCAGTGTACAGGAGGTTGAGGGTAGTGAGATCAGGGATAGGTTTACAAGGTCACGAGAAGACACTGCCAATCAGGATGTTGGTTTCAAATGTGTGTAGTTCAATACCAGGAGAATCCAGAATAAGGTGGGTGAACTTGCAGCATGGGTTGGTACCTGGGATTTCGATGTTGTGGCCATTTCAGAGACATGGCCAGAGGAGGGACAGGAATGGTTGTTGCAGATTCTGGGATTTAGATGTTTCAGTAAGAACAGAGAAGATGGTAAACAGGCAGGGGTGTGACATTGTTAATCAAGGATAGTATTACAGTAGCTGAGGTAATGTTTGAGGATTCATCCACTGAGGTAGTTTGGGCTGAGGTTAGAAACTAAAAAGAGAGGTCACCCTGTTAGGCGTTTTCTATAGGCCTCCAAATTGTTCCAAGAATATAGAGGAAAGGATAGGAAAGATGATTCTCGATAGGAGGGAGAATAATAGGGTAGTTGTTTGGGGGACGTTAACTTCCCTAATATTGACTGGGAATACTATAGTTCAAGTAGTTTAGATGGGTCAGTTTTTGTTCATTGTATGCAAGAGGGTTTTCTGACACTGCATGTAGACAGGCCACCAAGGGGAGTGGCCATATTGGATTTGGTACTGGGGAATGAACCCGGCCAGGTGTTAGATTTGCAGGTAGATGAGCACTTTGGCGATAGTGACCATAATTCAGTTATGTTTACAATAGTAATGGGCCAGAATAAGTATATACCGCAGGGAAAGCGGTATAACTAAGGGAAAGACAATTATGATGTGATTAGGCAAGATTTAGAATGCATAGGATGGGGAAGGAAAGTGCAGGGGATGGACACATTTGAAATATGGAGCTTATTCAGGAACAGCTACTGCTGGTCCTTGATAAGTATATACCTATCAGGCAGGGAGGTAGTTGCTGAGAGAGGGAGCCATGGTTTACTAAAGAAGTTGAAGCTCTTGTCAAGAGGAAGAAGAAGGCTTATGTGAGGATGAGGTGTGAAGGCTCAGTTAGGGGGCTTGAGAGTTATACGTTAGCCAGAAAAGACTTAAAGAGAGGGTTAAGAAGAGCCAGGAGAGGACATGAGAAGTTGTTGGCAGATAGGATCAAGGAAAACCCTAAGGCCTTCTATAGGTACATCAGGAATAAAAGAATGACGAGGGTAAGATTAGGGCCAATCAAAGATAGTAGTGGAAAATTGTGTGTGGAACCTGAGGACATAGGGGAAGCACTTAATGAATACTTTTTGTCAGTATTCACATTGGAAAAGGGCAATGTTAGTAAGAATACAGAGATACAGGCTACAAGATTAGCTGGGATTGAGGTTGACAAAGAGGAGGTTTCAGCAATTTTGGAAGCTCTGAAAATAGATAAGACCCCTGGGCCGGATGGAATTTATCCTCAGATTTTCTGGGAAGCAATGGAGGAGATTGCAGAGCCTTTGGCTCTGATCTTTATGTCATCATTGTCAACAGGAGTAGTGCCAGAAGACTTGAGGATAGCAAATGTTATTCCCTTGTTTAAGAGGGGAGTCGGGACAACCCTGGTAATTATAGGCCAGTGAGCCTTACTTCGGTTGTGGGTAAGGTGTTGGTAAAGGTTATAAGAGATAGGAATTATAATCATCCAGAAAAGAATAATTTGATTAGAGATAGTCAACACGGTTTAGTGAAGGGTAGGTCATGCCCCACTAACCTTAGTGAGTTCTTTGAGAAGGTGACAAAACTGGTGGATGAAGGCAAAGTGGTTGATGTGGTGTATATGGACTTCAGTAAGGCGTTTGATAATTTTCCACATGGTAGGCCATTGCACAAAATACAGAATTTCATGATTTAGCGGTTTAGATCAGAAATTGGCTAGCTGAAAGAAGACAGAGGGTGGTGGTTGATGAGAAAAGTTCATTCTGGAGTTGTCACCCAGGTTGATAGTGTTGTTAAGAAGGCATGTGGTGTGTTGGCGTTTATTGGTAGGGGGATTGAGTTTCAGAGCCACAAGGTCATGCTTCAGCTGTACAAGACACTGGTAAGGCCACACTTGGAATATTACATGCAGTTCTGGTCACCGCATTATAGGAAGGATGTGGAAGCTTTGGAAAGGGTTCAGAGGAGATTTACTAGGATGTTGCCTGGTATGGAAAGAAGGTCTTACAAGGAAAGGCTAGATTAGATTACATTACAGTGTGGAAACAGGCCCTTCGGCCCAACAAGTCCACACCGACCCGCCAAAGCGCAACCCACCCATACCCCTACATTTACACCTTAACTAACACTATGGGCAATTTAGCATGGCCAATTCACCTAACCTGCACATCTTTGGACTGTGGGAGGAAACCGGAGCACCCAGAGGAAACCCACGCAGACACGGGGAGAATGTGCAAACTCCACACAGTCAGTCGCCTGAGGCGGGAATTGAACCCGGGTCTCTGGCGCTGTGAGGCAGCAGTGCTAATCACTGTGCCACCATGCCGCCCACCAGTGCCGCCCACCAGATGGGCTGAGGAAACTGAGGCTGTTTCCATTGGAGAGAAGAAGGCTGAGAGGTGACTTCATCGAGACATATAAGATAATTAGAGGGTCAGATAGACTGGACACTTTTTCCTTGGATGGTGAAGGCTAACACGGGGGGACATAGCTTTAAATTGAGGGATGATAGATTTAGGACAGATGTCAGAGGTAGTTTCTTCACTCAATAGGGGTGTGGAACAGTAATAGACTCGTTGAAGTTAAAGGCCTTTAAATGGACATTGGACATACATATGTATAATAATAGAACGATGTAGATTAGATGGGCATCAGATTACTTTCACAGGTTGGCACAACATTGAGGGCTGAAGGGCCTGTACTGCACTGTAATGTTCTACGTTCTATATTCAGCTGAACATCACTGTTTGTATTAGTCCTGATATTGAATGGGTCAACTACATTTATGTAGACTACAGAAAGGTGAATACAGTCATGGGATAGGATTGGCAACGCTTTGTTCCTTTTTAAGATTCAGCTCTTGTGGGGTTACTGGAAGATGCCTTTAATATCACGGACTAAAGAAATATGGCTTTTGTTACAACAAATGGTTTATATGTATGTCAAGTGATGCCATTTGAGTTAAAGAATACCCCAGCTACATTCTAGAAGCTCATGAATCAAGTCATAGCTGAGGCCTATAATTGTGTGGTTTATTTCGATAATGTTGTGGAATGTAGGCACACATGGAAAACCCTAGTGATTTTGAACAGGATTGCTATACTTATTAAAAGCAATTTACCTGACACTCATTTTAAGTTCAATTTACATTGCCATTTTGTTCAATCAGTGAGGGAGGTTGTTTGCAGACATACTGCCAACAAGAGGTATGTACAACATGTGGTTTAGCCAGCAACAAGTAGTTGATTGGTTTTTGGAGTTGTGACCATCTGTGGATGATAACCACCATCAGCCTGGCAGCAACAATGCAGTTCTTATGTTGCTGAACAGCTGATGGGTGTGAATGATATTGCCAGGAGACCTGGGACATCTGAGAGGGGAAGTAGTGCGCCTTTGTATAGTAGAAAGTACTTGAAGCCTGAAGAAAGCCAGTCTCTTCTCCTACTAATTGCTGTCAGGGGTTGGTTTAACCAGTAAGTTAGCAACTTTATAATTTGAGAAACCAGTCACTCCGTGCCTCCTGCAAGGAAGTAAGAGGTACCTGGAGAAGAGAAATTAAAGGACAGCAAGTCCTGGCCAGCAAAAATATCATCTCAGCAAACCCTGCAGAAAGGATGCCTGAAGTCCCAGGGTCAGATTCACTTGAAGAGTGATTCTCATCACTTGATTCAGCAACAACTGTCCTTCCTGACTTGACGCTTCTTCTCTCTCCCTCTCTCAGGAGAAGCTATTGCAAAACCTGAGACAGCAAGAGTTAACTGGAGGTGACAAGGTGAGCCCATATGTTCTAATCCTCACAGAGGAGATAGGTTTGAACTTTATGGAAAGGCCCAATGTTGAGATTGATTTCATTAATGGTGATGGTATCCTCAAATCTAATTGTTCATCTCATGTCCCTCAGTCTTTCCACACAGGTTTTTGTTTTTGGTTAGATTTAACTAAGGCTGACGCATACTACCATTGTACAGCACATGCAGCATTGATTGTGGAAGGAAGAGAATTATAGGAATATATCCCAAACACCTCAGGTGACATGCAAGCCATTTGCTCAGCATCCATCCACATATCAATCTTCACTAATTTCAATTCTGTTCTAAATCCCTGTACAGCATGAAGAAGCTAAGCAGCGCAGCAAAAAATAAAGATTTAAGGAATTACATTTACCACAGGGCTTGGAGCAGTAGCAGTAACAAATAAAATCTAAATGTAAAAGCCAAAATGGTTTATTTTTATATTACAATTACTTTATTTATTTTGGCCTATGCTGTCTGCCAGAATATGTTATCAATGAGTTTGAAACATTGGTTTTAAAGTGAAGAAAAATGATATGGAATTGACATGACCATTGGTTTTGAAAGCCACTTATACGGCTGCTGGAAAACAAGTTTCAGTACCTGTAGCAAGAACATGAGTTCAGTGATCTCATTCATTCACACAGGAAGCAAACAACTATTGCTGAATCCTGACTCTTCATGTGCATAAGGGATAAAGATTTTAGGACACAATATATGAGCTATTTTGAAACACGATGTAGTTAAGTTTTAGCATGTTTGAAAGAATAAATGTGATGTTGGACCAATAATTCCCAAATGCCTTTTAACACTTGTGTTTGTTCATCTTGTGTTTGCTCATTTCATGTCTGCTGTTGTTAAAGACTCAATTAGAAATATTGGTTATTATTACTGTATCACTGGATGCCTGGATTGGTAGAAGAAAAACGAGATGCATTACTTTGTTCCTGTGAATGGAGATCCAATGTTGCGATCCTCAAACTCATGGCCTTAATATGTTTGTGAATTTAGTTCATTGACAATGACATCATTTGTATTATCTCAAAGACCATTACAGTACTTCATAAACATAACTGGTTAGAATGTCTTTTTTGTTCTCTATTGTCCCTTTTTCTGCTGTCCTTTTTCACTCTTTCACTCTCAAACCACTCTATTGCATTCCCTTTTAGTTTTATTTTAATCAGTCAGCTAATTTACCCCATATTCTTCTTTGTGTTTCAAAGTTCATTTATTTAAGTGACAACAAACAGAAATCCATACAATGTCCATGAGGTCTCAATTGCAATGCTAACATCAGTCCGCCAATGTCACTCAGTGTTTCTATAAATGTTGGCACAACTATAGCGTGATCTGGAATGAATAAGAACATACTGTTCATGTTGCTGTATCATCGCTGTGAGATATACCATTACAGCAAACTCTGGATTTTATTTAGATCCTAATTTATATCAAGATAAACATAATACTCTTGTCTGTCATCAAAACCTAAATTTCCTATAAACAAAGTCTTAACTGTGACAAGATGTGATCTCTTCTTTTGCTAAGAATTATTCATTATCTTGGAAAGTAAATGAGTTAAGTGATGCAGGTCAATACATTGAAATTGGTTTGAAACCTACTCTGCTCAATGTTAATAAATACATTTAAAGTATGCCAGCACAAATTTCCCAATTTGTGAAATTTCTCTACAGAATAATTCAAGCCTTATCTTTCTTTCTCTACAAATGACTGAAGTAGCCATAAACATAGCCATATTTGAACAATATAGTCGATATTTGCAGATCCTCCCTGGTGCATTTTAAGGTGGAGGCGGTCAGAAAATAAAGTGTGAGGTAGCCCACCATCTTTCCACCTCATTCCCCAATGTTGCAGGTAGAACATTAGGCCTTTTGAGGCCCTTAAGACCCAATTAACTGCCACTGAAGGGCTTTGTCCCACTCCCGCTACAATTTTCAGTTATGCCCATTGGGGACACTCCACCACCCAACATCATAAACATCCCAAACTGCTCCACTGCTTTTCTCAGCTGACTCCCCAGAGACTTTACATGCAGTAGCTGCAGTCTCCCAGTAGAGGCCACCCAAAATCTGCAGCATTATCTCAAACACAGGGAGGTACCTACACTTCCTCTTTGGGAATGCTGGTGGCAGAATTCTTTTCTGGAACTGCTGGGACTCCAGAGCAGCCAGAAAATCTGTCTGGCCAAGTTTTCTCTAGGCAGCAGTCCCACTCTGACAGTATTACGGCTGCTCAAGCTTGGTATTGCTATAGAGCAGTCAGACTTCCATTTTGTGATAAGCTGACTGACATTTAGTTTGGGAGAGTCAGGGAGGACATGTAATCTGAGCTGGTAAAATACATCCCTGTGGTGCAATGTACTTTCCATGTTTTTATATGTTTTTAGGTCAACATCAAACACTTGGAAATCAGGTTTGCATAAGTCCATATGTTGTGCATGAAAACTGGTATAACCAGCAAAGTAACATCTATGATAAAATGATGGCATATATAATGAAATGTAAAATAGAGATTTACGAATATATATTTATAAATGTTTTGTAGCAGCATTAAGGTGCAACGACTGACAACATACTTTATTCATAAATTTAAATTTATACAGAATGTCATAGCAAGTAAGGAATTGCAATTACATCTTGAGTCAATCTTCTTAAACCCCATTGTCACTGCCAATAAAGTATACGCATGCCTAAAGGGAAATAGGATTGTGGGATTTATATTTTGATCAGAGATTACTTTAAAAATACCTTTCGCCTCTCAGTGGAGTCAAATCCATTCTTATAATTCATGTGAGATTCAAATATTTATGCCAAGGAAGCAGATGATAATATAATCCTATTCCCATCTAAATATAGAAACAATTTGTTTCATAATATACAGCAACCTAAAATTAATTCGATGGCATTTGATGAATCATATAGCTACTTATGTTCAAGGTCAACATCAACAAACATACATCTGCATGAACACATTCCAAAATAATTGTAAAATCCTTTTGTGCCTTTCATATATGATACAGAATAGCAGCTCAGTTTTCAGAATTGACTTCTGACAGAAGTTACTCCCTTCACTACTGAAAAGTGAACATTTGCAATGAAGAGTACCAGGGTCTAAATTCCACTTGATGACATCAATTTTTCATGGCTTATGACAGTGATGAAATTAGCGCTGTGATGATCTGTGCTGGATTTGCATAGGGTCACTGCTTAACTTGCCTCGAGTTATTTTTATTTAAACAGCTGCTAAAGAAGCACTGTGTCAATTTAAATATTGCAATTCGTGGGGTATATCTAAATACGCACACGCTTATTAAAATTTAAGTGTAGCTTTCTTGCTAAGTTTTAACCTTGACAATGAAAACAGTCAGGAAACATGCTTGATGAATAGGAATGGATTTTTAAACAGCTTCATTGGATGCAGGCAGACAAGCATTTTAGCATCACTGCCTCCGTGCTCTTTCCCCAGCACCATACCAACCCTGAGGGCAGCTTAGGGCCATGGTGGCTGCCCATCACTTCCTGGCAGACAGCCATTTCAGGCTAATCATGGAACCTATACAGTCCTGTTCCCAGGTCAACTCAGATTTTCAGTCAACAATGTGGGCAGGCCATTTGGTGCTGAACTGTGGTCAGCTCAAATTGAAAGGATCAAGGAGGGTGTGAGATGGAGGCACAATGAATCATCGAGGGGAACTCTCAAACCACAGGATGGAATTTTGTGCTGTCCCATAATGGTAGGTTTGGTGGCAGAGAGACATTTCATCAGGCAGGAGGGTGACAACTGGAGATCCCATTGCCTTTCCTTCCCTACCCAAATTAAATCTTTACAAGGAGGTCCACATCTTCCCAACCCACCAACAACTGAAATCCTTAAACAGGCAATTAATGATCGAGAAAGGGCCTCACCTCATCCCACTCTGATGGCAATAATCCAGCAGTAGCCAGGGAGATCACTATATGGTCAGCAGCATAAGAAGGAAATCCTTGTAGGCTCCTGGTAGGGGAGGGCAGGGGAGTGTCCTTCATTCTGAGGCACTCAATGCCTAATTAAGGGACTTGGCATCAGGGGAGGGGTACACTGCTGAAAGCCTTATTGTGAAATCGCCCATTCCACTTTTCCAACCCCGCCATCATCACTCACCCTGACTTGTGTGACCTCATAGGTGAGTGTTGTATATTGGCAGAAACCACTACCAGTCTGGTGTCGCTGCTGAGTACAGAAGAGCTGATGATCTCTGGGTAGCCAAAGGCTAGTGACCAGGACTACTACTTCTTCAACAGTGATCTAAGGGAAGGCCCATCACTGCCCTGTTAATTGCCTGAGTGGCACAAGATGTGGGTGACATGTCAGCTCTCCTGCCAGTGGTCAAGACCCCTGTCACCTCCATGAGATATTGACAATAATGGCTGGAGGTTGCAGCTCTGGTTGAGTTTGCAGGATTTGCTGTTTCCAGTGTAATGACCAGGCAGCTCTGGCCATTTTTGAAGACTCAAATGAACTTTCCTGGCCTTCTTCCTCACACTCTCTCTCTTCTATAGGGCTTGAAACAACAGTACCACCACTCCCTCCAGCCTCTACCCCAAAGCTGGTGAGCTGCTGATTGTCAGTGATGCCGGGCCTCCCACTGTTCAGGGACTGCCTACTGTCCGCTATTGGACAATGAATCCACTCCCAGGCCCTAATTAATCTGGACCTTTAAAATTCTGAGGAGGGGGGCCTCTTGTAGCACTGTGGTAGTGTCCCTACCCCTGAACCAGGAGCTCAAGTCCCACCTGCTTCAGAGCTGTGTAATAACATTTCTGAACAGATTGATTGGAAAGAACAGGATACAGAAAACAGATTAATTTTAAAAAGTATATAAATAAAAGGTCTGTGTACCACTGACTTTAAAAACTAATCTGAGTGGGCGAGTAAATCTTGTGGCAAGTGGTGGTGTCCCTACCAGTCCCTACCATGGATCAGAATGCTCAGGTTCAAGTTCCATTGCTCCAGAAGTGTGTACTAACATCTCTGAACAGGTTGATTAGAAAAATAGGTTAAATTTTTTTTAAAAACTGAGAGGGTGGGTCCAGAACACATTGTATGGTGTTGAGACAGTCTTATTTATTTACAACAATATACACTTCCATGACAGTAATTTTCAGTTTGATCTTGATCAATACTGAAGAACATTTTGGTGGCTGTTGTCAGTACTTTTGGTCAATGAGCTTGGGTAATGGATTATAGGAGATGCTGCACTGTATTGAAGGATTGCCCTCACAACATTGCCGGAATGTAGATATTCCAACAGTTCTACAGAAGGAAAAACAGAAGAGAATTGGGATTTCCAACTTTTAAGAAAATGACAAAGAAATTATCTTATTCTACCATCAGACATGTTCCTCATGAAAGTTCAGTTTGAGTTGCTAGATCTGTCCTGAACTTCATTCCGTTTAGGTGTATCACTGATCTCCTCACTGTGAAGCCAGGGCTTTAAATTCACTGCATGGTTGTCATCGCTGCTGTTGCTGTCATGGACAGACTGGGTGATTGGCAAGGATAAGATCAAACAATTTATTCTCTCCTATTGGTCCACTTAACATCTGCTGCAGATCATGTACGATAACTGTGTCCTTCAGGTCTCAGCTAGCTCAAAGATAAATGTTGTTACCTTTGGCTGTGGGCAGTACAGTGGCTCAGTGATTAGCACAGCTGCCTCACAGTGCCATGGACCCGAGTTCGATTCCAGTCCTGGGCAACTGTCTGTGAGGACTTTGCAGATGCTCCCCCTGTATATGTGGGTTTCCTCCGGGTGCTCTGGTTTCCTCCCACTGTCTATATATGTGCAGGTTAGGTGAATTAATCATGCTAAATTTCCTTTAGTGTACAGGGATGTGCTGACTAGGTGGAGTAGCCTTGGGAAATGCAGGGTTACAGGGGTTGGATGGGGTCTGTATGGGGTGCTCTTCAGGCATCAGTGAGGACTTGATGGGCTAAAAGGCCTGCTTCCACACTGTCAGGATTCTATGAATATTGAAAGCTCTGACCTAGAGCACATATATGCACCAACTGCCCTTAATGCTTCCTCAAAATGCATTGAGGGCAATGGGGGAGCACTGTTTCATCAGCCAAGGAGGGGTAAAAGACGATAATTAAAAGGAGACTTACTGGGCCATGTTTGATCTGGTGTTATGAGACTTCTCAGGTCTGGGGATACTGGTGACAGCCCAGGACCACAGCCTCTCTTCTGGAAAGGACTGTTGTATGAAAGTGTTAATATTTAATTGAGTGCAGTAAGCATCACCCACCATGATGAGTCTTAGTCAGAATTAAGAAAGAGCTTGTAGGAGTCAGACCTGAGGCTGGTGTACACCTTGTAGTCTCTGTAGTAATGCAGATTTAATTCATGTAACTTGTAAATAGTTACAGAAATGCAGTAAACTTAATATTGCTTACTCAAAAAGTCTCTCTAGTTCGACCAGAAAGGTATTTATCCTGATGCATGCTTGACACCTTCCAGTTTTAAGGACCGCACAGATGTAAAAAAAACTGCAAGTTCACCCTCCTGGGTGGGATGGTCCACAACCAGTGGGCATGGTCTAAAGATACACGTTAGGCCATTTAGGACTGAGATAAGGAGAAATATCCTCACCCAGACAGCAGTGAGCCTGTGGAATTGTCTGCTACAGAAAGTGGTTGAAGCCAAAACATTGAATTTCTTTGAGAAGGAGTTATATATACCTTTTAGAGTTAAAGGGAAAAAAGGGTGTGCGGAACAGGTTATGGAGTTGGATGATCAGCTATATCATATTGAATGGCAGATCAGGCACTGCTATTTACTACCATCATGGGACCTTCCCAGGGCAGGCTAATGGAGAAGTCTGGCATAGTGGCTAAAAGATAGAATTCTGTAATTATGACTCTCAAAGGACATTGCTTGACTAGACTGCATGACAGTTCTCACAATCTAGGCACAAGTCCCCAGAAGTAACAGAGGATTTTGAAGGCTCAATTACTTGTTAGATCAGTTCAAAGGGCAGTTAACAGACAGCCACATTGTTATGTGTCAAAAGCCACATTAGTGTCAGACAGAGCAAGTACAGTACATTCTCCTCCCTAAAGGACATGAGTGAACCAGTTAGTTTTACTGCAATTACATCATTACATTATTACCATTATTGGAACTAGCTTTCCATTCCAGATTTATTTAATAAACAGGTTTTAATTCTCCCAGCTGCTCAGGTAGAATTTAAAATTCCATCTGTGAGTCATTATTAGCCCAGTAACAAAGCCAAGGATCCAGCATTCCTACGGATTAAGCTGCTACATATTAAGGATTGCACTGACAGAAATAGCGGGCATTTTGATATGTTACAATGAGCAGCTTTGAAATGGATTCCGACAGTACTGACAATTGGTTAATGCTATCCATTAGAGGCAATGACCTTTATCATCTTAGATACCTCACTTAGATGTCCTGTCTTTCTTTTAAAGTTTAGCAAGTGTAGATCTAAACTGCTCAATCTTTATTCGTAAGACATGCCTTTCATCTCTGGAATTAATCTACTCAACCCTCCCTGAATTGCCTCCAATGCAATTACATTGGACATGGTACTCCAGATGGGGCCTCACCAATGCATTGTATACTTGCAACAACATTCCCCTAATTCTATATTAAATTTCTTTAGCAATAAATGTCAAAATTCCATTTACCTTCCTTGTTACCTTCTGTATCTGTATACTTTGAGCAACTCATGCATGAGGATACCCAAATCCCTCTGCATCAAGGTATTTTTCTCCATCTTGATAATGAGTGGCCTTTTTATGCATCTGACCAAAGCCATTAACAGAGCTCTGTGAAGAAATGAACTTTGTATGTTGTTTGCTTTTTTAAAAAGGCTTAAGAAGTAAATCTATCCAATTCATTATTGTAACATGTATCCAACTTTAATTCTTATCTTTCAAGGTATACATTCATGGCAACATCTGTGATCCAACCACACGATTCTCATTTGCACAATACTGTCTTTTTGTCATACGATTACAGGGATTGCATCTGACACTGCAAAGGAATTATAAGGAAAGTGAAGCACTCATGTTTCTCTCTCTAGATCTGCTACAAAGCGAAATGTTTTATTTATCCTTCAGTTAACAGCTGAGATAGTGTAGTGATGTAGATTAAGATTCAGAACTAGAAGTTGAGCATTGAGTCTCGGACTTAAGGTAGGTCAAACCACAGTGCCATGTTGTCCTGCATAGGTAGAACATGGAAGCAGATCTCAAAACCACCTCAGGCTGAATGGGCATCAAAACCAATCTGATCCACTCCAGCCATCCAGCAAACTGAGTCAAAAGATAAATTCCACCACACTATAGCCAAGACAAATGGAACCGTTGCTTTTTGCACCAAGTCTGTTTTCATTTCAGACTCAGTGTTTTAGATTTTCTAATTTCTTTGTAATGTAAACTCAACATAAATCTATACCAAATGCTTATCTGGTTATTTGTATGCTGACAGATTTATTTATAATATCCCACATACCACTGTTATACATAGACTAAACCAGACTGGAGCCAAATACATTCCACAGTTGCAAGACCACTTATTATGTTTATTGGTTAAATCTATGACTTGTTAGCTGTTATGCAGCGTTGTATAGTGGTATGCTACAGACATATATGGACACTTCCTATAAGCTATTGGCTGAACACAGCCACTAGCAATCTTTTTCTCGACCTTGTAGCTGAAATAGGAAACATTATAATAGTAAAGGAAGATGTGTTGCTCAAGTAAATATATTCAAGTAATTAAATAAAATCTGCAATAGAAAAGAAATATCAGCAATATTGACCATGAACCAATTGTATTGTATTAAGACACAAAAACAGAAATTGCTGGAGAAGCTCAGCAGATCTGGCAGCATCTGTGGATAGAAATCAGAGTTACTGTTTGGGTCGGGTGACCCTTCCTCAGAACATTAAGAGCCTTTTCTGGACCTTTGTGAAGCAGAACAGCTGTGCTTATCAGTCCTAGCCTTCTTGGGACTCCAGATCACCAGAAATGTGACTGAGTGTAATCAGTCTTCTTAACTGGCTCAGTAAGCTACAATGGTTTTAAGACAATGGTTCATCATTGTCAATAGCAATAATTTGCATTATAAGCAATGTCCACTTGTTACTAATAAATACAAATTATTAAAACAGAGAGCTAGCATGAATTTGTTTGGTATATGCAGTTGGCAAAATGTATCCACCATTGTTTATTTTCCATTGTATTTTCATTCTACAATCAAACTCTGAGAAAGGCTGAGTTATATTTATCTGAAAGAATCAAAGCTGATTTCCTTGGATTAACTAATCAAAATGGAAGCTGTAGCTGAAATGCTCAAAGGAAGTTTAGCACCAAGTGGAGAAGGAACCAAATGAGCCAGTGGCAATGTGAGTTTATGAAAAGAGATCCAAAAATATTTTATAAACATGTTAAGTAGTAATAGAGCAGTCAATGAAAGGCTGGAGTCAATTAAGGATCAAAAAGGAAATCTTGAGCTACTAAATGAGTGCTTATTTCACTTAAGAGGAGGTGCTGATACAGAATGAAATAGGGAAATTGGATAGGATGAAAATAGATGAAGAATACGTAAGTTTTACAGTAATAGCACATGGAGCAGATGGGTGACTCTTGCTCGCAGAGAGAAACAAGAGTGGAAATGGTGAAAGCTCTGGCCACATTTTCTATTCATCCTCTCACATACAAGAGTGCAACCTGATGACTAGTAAATTGCAAATATAACTCTTCTGTTCAAAAAATGAGATACAGAGAACCCCAGAAATGTTTTAGGGACATTTATCATGGATAAAATGAATAGACACTTTAGCAAATATGGGTTAATAGATGAAAGGTGACTTTGTTGACAAACGGTACATGGAGTTTCAAAATTGAAGTCAATGGCTTTTAAAGGGGCAGTGATGATTATGATATGAAATTTGATTAGATGCTGGAGTAGAAAGTAAGAGAACATGGACATTTTAAATTGAGAAATGTAAAGGTCCCTCAGTTCTGTTTTGGAAGCTCATGTACAGATTAATGACTGGTTTTGGGTATAATTTTAAAGTTTTCAGATTGTATGAGACTTATACATGTAATAAATGTAAATCAAGCAGATTTCAGAAAGGCAGATACAGACTGCTGAGCTGGGAAGACAAATTGCAGATGCATTTTAACATGTGGAAGTGATTCATTTTTGAAGGGAATAATTACAAGAGGTTATATAAGCCAAATGAGACAAGTCTTTGAAGGTGGTAGGATAAGTTGAGAAGATTGTTTAAAACAGAAAATTCTTGTTTTTATGAATAGAGGCAAAGTAAAAACATTACACTAACTTAATAAAACACTGTTTAACCTCCAAAGGGATGTGCTCAAAGATGAGGACTATACATTAGAAAATTGTCAAAACCTTAGGCAGAATGTAGAGTAGCTTTATGAGAATAGTACTCATCATGAAAAACTTTTGTTAAAAAGGGAGACAAGAGACGCTGGCAATTGTTCCACTTATAGCAGAGAGGTTAAGGGACATTTGAGAGGTATGTTTAAATCACAAAGGGTTCTGATATAACAAATAAGCATAAACATTTTCAATGGAAACAAAATGCAACAGATATTTATTTGGAATGCATATTTTGAAAAAGTGATTGAAGCAAATTCAAAACAATTTTCAAAAGGGTATGAAATAAATCTGAAACAGAATAATTTATTAAGCTTTTGGGAAAGAGAAATGAAATGGGATGTATTGAACCAATATTTTAGAAGGGGTAAATGGGATCTTTCTGTGCTGTCTCATTCCATGATTGTACAAATGTTTACTTCATATTAAAATGATACGCAGAAGTTCTAAAAATCTCTTGTTCAAAATTAGCAACAAGAAAACTGAAAGAAATTGAAGGCCTGAATGTTAAAGCTTGAATTGTCATTCACGGGTTGAGGGTGCAAATTTGGGACATCTCCCAGCTCCACAAATCTTAGCATGGAGAAAGTGCCCCAGAAGTTGGAATTTTCATGCTGGGGAGTGTATGGGTTTCAGAGGCCACCTGGGTGGAAGGTCCACCTCAATGCTTCACCATTGTATTCAATCTTTTTGAAAAATCACACTCCCTAACCTCCAGCCATGCAACTTCATGTACTCCATCCAGATCCACAGTCCATCATTCTCTCCAGATTACTCTATGCCCTCTAACCAACACCCTTAACCGTGATATCATCCTTGACAACGTATGCCCTCCATTTACACCCATGGCCTTCTGTAACACCATGCCAATTTAGTGTTAATTCTATGAAACCAAAGCCCCACTGACCACCCTTTTCCTAACACTTACCATGTCAACTCACCCAGGCTCCATGAGCCAGTTTTAGGATCTAGGAAATAAATCTTCATTTAACTTTTTGTGTCTATTACAGACTTCTTTTAAAAACAAAACCCTATCATTTATAATAACACATTCATTGCATTTACATGTCCCCTCAAATATTTAATCATTTATAGGAAGAAACATTTCAATCAGATATACAATAAACTTTAAAAAAAATGGAAATTCATAGTCCCACTTCAAAGTGTTTTCAGCCATTTGGGCCTGTCAAACTGAGAAATGGCAGGCATTGTGATATGGAAGGTTGTGAAATCAGTCCTATAGTATTAATCCCGTTGTGGTAACCATGAGGCTTATGTTAAGTGACAGTGTGAAATGACAAGCAATTTATTTAGCACTCTGAACATTTTTATTTCCAATATCCTAATGGACAAGAGTTTTAAATGCTTTGACAATTTCCTTTGACATTTTTGATTGTTGCCTTTGACAGTTCCTATGAGCTGCACAATTAATGAGTAAATGGGCAATCATTTTTACACTTAATCCTAATGGGTACTGAACCTCTCTCATGGGTACTTTATTTCTTCCGGACACTGCTGAATTTCTCTATGCCTGGGCCATTTCCAAATGAGTACCTACCTCTCTAAATGGTACCTCACCTCTCCAAAGGACTCTGTAGGGTTCAAACATTTCCCCTACCAACATGTGCATATCCTTTTTCATTCATCTTGTATTCTGAGTTTCAACATGAATGCGGGAAACTACTAATTTAAATGAGCAGTCTACAAATACAAATGCATGAATCTTATCCAGTCCATATTCCCATTCTTGTGAAATTGTTAGATATCATGTTCAGACATGATATATTTGATTTCTGGCTTCCGTCATGATTTTTGCAACAGTGGATAAGTTCTCCGTCATTGCAAAACCCACGCCTAATATAATGAAAAAAACATTTCTGGGATTTTACTGGCAGAACTTTTCCCTGCATGCATCATATTGACAATGTGCGACACACCTATCTCACAGTATGATGAACATTCCTCTGCCTACAAATCCACAAATTTTACATGGGATTGTCAAAGGAGGCTGTGCGTTATTTTTGGCTAGTTTTATGAGCGGTTTCTCTCTGTGAGGCCTAGTGTGTTTTTTCGCCCTATTATCCAAAATGTGTCTCATTAACTATGCATCGCAACCCTATGCTGCTCCCATTCATTGTATTCTCCCAGTCACTGGAGGTGGAAATACTCGCCTTTGCAGGGACTGTTGGCACCAGCTCCATATTTAAAAGGCACACGTGTACCTGATCATGTGTTGGTAGTCCAAAGTTGCCCTGTATGGCTGTATTTGCCTTAGACATGACAGATAAAAAGAAATTAGCACCCCACTTTGCAGACAAGGACCTGGAGATCCTGGTGGACAGGGTTGTGTGAAGGAGGATTTCCTCTTTCCATACAAAACCAGTAGAAGAGGCTGAACATCAGACCCTTGGATCCTGATCAGAAACTGATATCAGGAACAGCTCAGCATCCATAGTCCAGAGGAGCACACAGCAATGCAGAAAGAAGGTCAGAGCACCATTATCTTCTCTCTCTGTTGCCTCACATCTACTCTATCTCTGCTGCTGCATCACCTCCCACCAAGTCTCATGGTTTACCACACTCGCTATTGCACTGAATGTCACCCACCCCAATTCCTTCACCCTACCAATTCTGAATGCCTTTTGCACTTATTCACTCACTCAGTACAGCTCACCACCTGTACAAACACTAACAGCTATTCATTCAAACCCTCCCTTTTCTTGCATTACATGAGAAAACAACCCAGATTCAAGTGGAGAGAGCCAGAACAGGAGGAGGGGCATCCCACATTCAGCCCTTGTGAGGACATGATCCTGGCACTGGTCAGCAAGAATAAGACTGCTCATTGTTGATCCATGTCCCGGCAATCCATTAAGAATCATTGTCTGTTGCTGTCTTACTCACCCATGACTTGATATGCCTGGAACTGGAGTTTAAAGTGGGAGATGGAGAGACGAGTTGACTGGGAATGTAGAGAAATGGATAGCCAATGGGATTGATGGGGAGGGTTACCAAGAAAGGAATCTATAAATTTGGGGCTTTACCTCGAGGCTGGGCCTAGTCTCGCTTTGTGATGTGCAAATGCTGTTTTCCTTCATCATGATGCAAATAAAAAATCTGCAATGTAAATTGCCATCATACCTGGAGTGGTGAGATAGGCAACAAACAAAAACAGAAACATCTGGATGCACATGTGAAAAGAGAACAAACATAATGTGTTGCCAGCTGTGGAGGTGGAAGCAGAGTCATTGGGGACATTTAAGCAACTGCTAGACATGCACATGGATAGCAGTGAGTTGAGGGGTGCGTAGGTTAAGTTACTATATTTTACATTAGGATTAAACCTCGGCACAACATTGTGGGCCAAAGGGCCTGTTCGGTGCTGTACTTTTCTATGTTCCATAATGTTTGAGTCCAGTGACCCTTTTTTAGAAAGGTTGGGTGAGATAGATGTTTCTTTCTGTAAGGGAAGGGGCTACACTGTCGATTAATGTGAGGCCTATCAAAGAGTAAGAGGATTACACAGATATCTTTACAGCTGAAAAACACTTGCAAATGTCTATGAATATTAAGCATTCTACTGTGCAGAGTACAAAGTATGAGCCTAAGCAATCTTGTCCACATCATACAGCATCAGGAATTAATTACTATTAAGCACAAGATATGTATAGTGGCCTGAAAAGATTCACTGTAGCAATTATCTTCCAAGTTTCAATACCCTGCACATGTTACTGAAGCTGCTCACGTCACACTTTGGACCAATGAAATCTCGTGCTGTGCTGAGGATGACTCTCTGTTTCCATGCTGTACATCTCCATGACTCTATGACTTGACTCTACACCTTCAATCTTGTAGTTGCAGCTGGATAGGAAAATTATCAAAAAGCTGATGATGAAAACTGGACATTTACTGTCACACTTCACTGGGGTGCTGAACTGGAAATTAAGCCCTGCTATTTATAAAGCTGTCACAAAAGTTAAAAACATTACAAAAAGTATGCAAAACTCCCCAATTTACCTGTCTTTGTAGACATAGGTTGACAGAAAACAAAGATCAGGTTTTGGTATAATTAACAAGATTTACTTATCAATACAGTTAAATAAATTTTAGCTGCAGGTAAATATTTACCCACTTCACATTTGTTAGCCCCTCTGTATCCAATAATGCTGCCTCCAATCCCTACAAATGAGACGCCTACAAATGAGACGCTAGCTCCCCTCCTCCAGCAGTGGCCGCGGGATAAGTCCCGTGAATTTTGGTAGATGAACCCCCAGGATTGGTTGTGGCCCACTCGCTTGACCAATATTTATGGACAACTCTGAGTGATGACTGTCTAGTATTTTTTAAAATGTTTAAAATGTTTATGCTACATGCATGCTGCTGTTTAGCCACCAGGGGACAGTGAGCACTTGCAGTAACATGTTAACAAATTCAGTAAATATTGCACATTCAGGCACAGATATACACATAATAGATGCATTCACGCCACAATTTTAAAATAGATGCTGAATTTTAAATGTTATCCACAGCATTTTAAAATAATAACATTACAAATACAAACCCACATGGCTGTCATTGTTTCTGTTAGCAACAAAAAGAACCTGCAGATGTTGGAATCCAAAGGGGACGAGAGGGGGCTGGACACCAGCGTGGAGCACTCGCATGGGCCCCAACTATGCCTGCCTGTTTGTCGACTAAATCAAACAATCCCTCTTCAGCACATATACAGGTACTGTTCCCCAACTTTTCCGCCGTTACATTGATGACTGCATCAGTGCTGCATCCTGCACCCAGGCTGAACTGAACTCAACACTGAGTTCTCCAATTTCAAATAGCCTCCCTTCCCATCCACCAACTTCCCTTCCAGCCCCTACTCCTCTCTTCTGTTCCACTTACCGATCCCTCCTTCCAGCCACCAGCCAGATTCATTCCTCCCAATGACCAACCATGCCGTACCCTCTACCTGTGTTCACTTTTCACTGCCTCACCAATCCACCCCAGTCCCCACCCAAAACCCTCCTTCACCCCACCCTTTATCTGTAGCCTCCCCTTACATCCACCCCGAGAAGAAGTGTTATACCTGAAACATTGACTTCTCCACCATCTGATGCTGCCTGGCTTGCTGTGTTCTTCCAGCCTCCTACTTGTCAACATTACTTCTGTTAGCAGCACTTTTGTCTCCATCTTTGTAAATTTGGCCTTACACAAGAGTTTAAGCACATAAAGTAAACTGATACTTTGGAATGCGCAGCACATTTTGAGGTGTTATTCTTTCAGATGAGTCATTAAACTGAAAATGTGTGAGATTAATCCAACGGTCCAATTAAATTTTAAAGTCTGGATAGCACAATTTGAAAAACAGAGAATTCTTCTGTTTTTTTTCTCTACTCGTCACTGAGATTAGGGTGTCACTGACTAGATCAACATTTATTGCCCATCCCAGTGGACAATAAGAGTCAACCACTGAGGGCAGATGATGGCCGAACAGTATTTTCACTAGACTATTAATCAAGTGACCCTGGTAGTTTTGTGGGGATCCAGATGAAAAGATTAAAACCCTGCCGTGGCAGATGTGAATTTTTTTATCCAATATATGTCTGGATTTAAGAGTCTAATGATGACTATGAAACCATTATCAATTGCCCGGGAAAAACCCATCTGATTCACTAATGTCCTTCAAGAAAGAAAACTACTGGTATGCTCTACATGTGACTTCTGACCACATAGCAACGTGGTTGATATTTAACTGCCCTCTGGGCAATTAAGGATGGGTAATAAATGTGGGCCTGGCCAGCAATGCCACATCCTGTGAAGGAATAAAAACACACATTGCTAAGTGTCAGGAACAGGTAACTTACAGTTTCCTTCTCTAAAGGATAGCAGTGAACCAAATGGGTTTTTCCTGACAATGGATTAGTGGTCATCATTAGATTCTTATTGAATTCAAATTCCACCATCTGTCAAAATAGGATTGAAACCCGAGTCCCCAGAACATTACCTGACTCCCTGGAATGACATTCCAGTGACAATACCACTAGGCCATCACATCCCCTGTAAGAAATCAACAATTTCTGTCAGTCAAACTCAATCAAGTATTTTGCTCCTGTGTGTATGAACTTGATAACAGTAAAGTTTGGCTGCTATCTTTGCCTACATATGAATTAGTGTACTTCAAGCTAATTAACCACATAATTTTATACCTTTTGGGATAATAAATAAATAAATCTTGTTAGTTTGTGCACTCTCGCATCTAAGTCACAAGGGTCTGGAGTAAAAACTAATTCTAATACTGGAGCATAAAACTCAAGGCTCTACCTCCAGTGCTGTATCGGAAATCAAAATAAGGCCCCATTGGGTGAATGTAAAATATCCCACCGCACTATTTCAAAAGGGGATCATGGAAGTTAACTCAGGTGTCCAAACCAATAGTTATCTCTCAGTCATAACATCATAAAAGAATAGAATATCTGGTTATCATCACATTATGTTTGCGAGAATTTGCTGTGCACACTTTGGCTGCCAGGTTGTTTACCTTACAATATTGAATATACTTAAAAGGTACTTTTTGGCTATAAAATACTTTGACACTCCCAGGAATCATGAAAAGCACAATATGAATTCAAGTTTTCTTTCTTTTGTTTAAAGCATACAATTTAATTTGATAATGCATTGCAATTTTAATAGAAGATAAAACAACCATAGAAGTTAAATTATCATTAGATCTGATTCAAACAAGTAAGGTTCATGCTATTTAGTTCCAATTTCCCTGATTTAGATGGTAGATATGCACTCCAATGATCTGATTAATTTTCAAATTCAATATACATTTTTCCAATTTAATTCATTAACTCATTTGGAAAATCTTCTGATTTTGCATTTTTTGGTTTCTATGGTTTGAATCTATTCGACATATTCTTGCATCAGAACCCATGAAACACAGAAATTAAGAAAACACAACCAAGACATGATTATTATTTGCTGAAGGCTCAGGGCAGAAATCCATAACAAGAAAATTGAAAGAGCAAATCACAGGTGATACAATGAAAGATAATACACTTCTCTGTAGGAATAAAACAGATCTAAATTAGTTTTCAAGTATATGCAGTAGAGCTGTTTCATATTCTTATTAATGCCTTACCTTGACGCTGTTATTAGTTTCAGTCAGATCTCTCAACGTATGGATACTGAATATTATTTTTTATTAATTTAAGGATGTGGCTGCCATTAACAACGTGAACAGTCATTAACTATTCTTTATTCACTTATTGTTGCCAGATTTTCCAATACAAGAATATTGCACTCCTCTTTTATATTCATTTGGAGGATATGGATATTACTGGCAAAGCCTGCAATTAATGCTCATCCTATTTGCCCTTGAGAAGGTGCTGACATACTTGACAGTTGGATGATTTACTAGGCCATTTCAGAGGACATTTGGGAATCAACCACAATGTTGTAGCCCGAGAGTCACATGTAGCAGAGAACAGATAAGAACAGCCACATTTCTTCCCTAAGGAATAGTATGAACCAGATAGACTTTTACAAAAATCTATTAATTACATGGTCAATTTTGCTAAAATTAACATTGTATCCCAGATTTAATTAAACATACTTAACTTTTGTAACTGCTGTGGTCAGATCTGAAGTCATATTCCAGATGATTTGTTCAGCCTTCTGAATTACATGTTCAGTAATATAACCATCATGCTCCTGTTCCCATTTAAACCAATGATTCACACGATTGCCATTCTGCTGTTTCTTTTGCACATTTGAAGGGCCATCCTTGCCTGACAGTAATGTGCTTCTAATTTTCTACTACTACCACTAACAGCACGCCCAAAACATGATCTGAAAATTGGACTATTAAAAGGGTCTGCATATGTTTTGGACATTCTACTGCTGAAGGTCAAGTGTCATAGACACAATGCGATCAATTCCTGGATTTCCATTCCCACCAACTATAGTCTCATGTGTTACATATTTTCATTGACGACTCATAATTTTGTTCATGAAAACTAACATACAAAGCCAAAAAAACATTTTTCTCAAGAATATAATTAAGCCAAGGTTTCTTATCCCCTATTCCTGTCCTGCCCTGCCCCTACCACTTCTCCTCATTCCTAGCAACCTTGTAAATTTGCTGCTATTGACCATGGGGAAAAGTGCTGAACAGTCCTTCAGACTTTTAAGTTACATTGAGAATTTTCTCACTTCCTTATTCAGTTGGAAAGAAAATAAACAGTTGCAGAGAGGGGGTATGAAAGATTCAGAGATTTAAACTATTTATTCGCTCAGTAACAACCTTAACTATCATCTCTACTCCTGAGCAAAATGAGGTTAAGAATAAAGCAAAGCAAGAAGATGTGTGAGCTGCAGTGAGCTTCAAAACTAGTGACTAAAGTGGAAAAGAATGTCAATCCCTGATTTTGTGTCATTAATCATACTGCAAATAGCGATTACAAAATATTTATAATCTGATGAATAGCTTTTGTTTATGACGTATCTGTTAAACTCTAATATGGTTATTCTAAGAGACATCACAAATCTTGTCCCACCTATAATTCAAAAACAAAAATATTATTAACGTTGGCCTGTAATTCTTCTAAAAACAAATTACTTTGAGAAGGTTCCTGTTGCTGATTATCTCTTTCCTTGAAATTCAAGTTGTAACCTTTGTCTTCAAGTTTAAAAACAATGTGAATTCTCAATTTCATCCACCAGAGCCAATCTTGGTCGACAGAAGGCAAGTCTCAGCTTGGAACCGGACATAGGTAAAAACAATGACTGCAGATGCTGGAAACCAGATTCTGGATTAGTGGTGCTGGAAGAGCACAGCAGTTCAGGCAGCATCAAGGAGCTTCGCAATCGACGTTTCGGGCAAAAGCCCTTCATCAGGAATAAAGGCAGAGAGCCTGAAGGGTGGAGAGATAAGTGAGAGGAGGGTGGGGATGGGGAGAAAGTAGCATAGAGTACAATAGGTGAGTGGGG
>NC_057723.1:50732125-50801553 GCF_004010195.1 Chiloscyllium plagiosum
GAGCATGCTGAGACAATGGGTCGGCCAGGGTGGTCAGGCTTGTGGATCTTGGGAAGGAGGTAGAACCCGGCAGTGCGGGGTTCCCGGACTAAGAGGTTGGAAGCTGTGGGTGGGAGATCTCCTGAGGTGATGAGATTCTGTATGGTCTGGGAGATGATGGTTTGGTGATGGAGGGTGGGGTCATGGTCGAGGGGGAGGTAGGAAGGGGTGTCCTCGAGTTGGCGTTTGGCTTCAGCGGTGTAGACGTCAGTGCGCCAGACTACCACTACGTCCCCTTTATCTGCTGACTTGATGGTGAGGTTGGGATTGGAGCAGAGGGATTGGAGGGCTACGCATTGTGAGGGTGAGAGGTTGGAGTGGGGGAGGGGAGTAGACTGGTTGAGGCGGTTAATGTCCCGGCGGCAGTTGAAAATGAAGAGGTCGAGGGCGGGTAATAGGCCAGCGCAGGGTGTCCAGGTGAATGCAGTGTGTCGGAGGCGGAGGTGGCGGAAGAAGTGTTCGACGTCACGGCGTGTATTAAATTCATTGATGCGTGGACGGAGGGGGAATGAAGGTGAGCCCTTTGCTGAGGACTGATCATTCATCCTCAGTGAGGGGAACGTCTGGAGGGTTGGTGAAAACCCGGCAGGGCTGGGAGCTGGGATCTGGTGTCGGTGTGGAGCTGGGAGTGGGGGTGGAGCCGGTAACTGGAGTGAGTGTGGTAGTGGGGGGAATGGGGGTGGAGTCCATGAGCAGGGGTGGTGTTCCCCTCAGGGTTCTGGGGGGCGGGGAACACCTCCGGGTTACCCGCACCAATCAACCATACCGCCCTGTGGCCCAACATTTCAACTCTCCCTCCCACTCTGCCGAGGACATGGAGGTCCTGGACCTCCTTAACCGCCGTCCCCTCACCACCAGATGCCTGGAGGAAGAATGCCTCATCTTCCACCTCGGAACACTTCAACCCCCAGGGCATCAATGTGGACTTCAACAGCTTCCTCATTTCCCCTTCCCCCACCTCACTTGCTACTTTCTCCCCACCCCCACCCTCCTCTCACTTATCTCTCCACCCTTCAAGGCTCTCTACCTATATTCCTGATGAAGGGCTTTTGCCCGAAATGTCGATTTTACTGCTCCTCGGATGCTGCCTGAACTGCTGTGCTCTTTCAGCACCACTAATCCAGAATTGGAACCCGATATGTCCAGTATTACCACCAGCTGGGTTCATAACAAAAGTAAAAGAATTTTTTTTTGTATATAGATGGGATATTTTTAATTTTCAACAATTAATAGCTAAAGGAACACAACTCCAGAACTGGAACAGTTATTTTTCTGTGCCAGGAGGTTGATTGGCAATAACTAACACTTGTGTTGCTAAAAGGATGCTTCCACTTGAAATGTCATGACCTAACTCACTCTACTGGCATGTTTACTTCATATAAAACTATGCAAATAGAACAACTTCATGCTGTTCAACACAGTTCAGTGCTGAGACAGATAGCAATGTTTTCACAAAGCTAAAAACCAAACTAAGCAACTTTCAGATCTGGAATTTTACCATCCATCTGTTCTTTGCTTGAACTTACTGTACCATTTATAAATAAATAATAAAGTTTGATAAACATTAGCATCATTTTCACAATAAAATGTGATTTGATTTATTTTCCAGGGATTGGATAACCTTTGCAATTTGTACTCTCCAGGCTAACTTTTGCATATCCAAGACAAACTCATTAGCATTAAAGAAGCAATTCAGTTGGTTGAAAGCAGTAATTCTGGTTGAAATCAATTCTATTGCCAAGACATTGGAATTTCCTCCTTAAATTCCTCACCTCCTTCAAGATACTCTTTAAGATGTATTGTCAAATTGAGCTTTGTAATTTTTCTTTGAAGTGCATGAAATATTTTACTGCATTAAAAATACAATTTAAATGCAAGAACTTACTGTGCTTCATTTACCCAAGTTTTTGATCAGCTATCTAAATAGCTCCTTATATGACTAGATAAAATTTTGTTCTATAACAGTTGTGACAGCATATTGGAGTGTTTGCTATATTTTGGATATTTTACAAATGCAAATACAAATCACCTAGTCTCAAATAGAATACATTGCATAGTATAGGAATCAAAGCTGTTTTGCTAATCCACGTGGCTTAGTATCCACCTGTCAGTGAATTTGCCAGTTAGCCATTGGTAAACTTTCCTCCAAGTTCTACTTAAAAAATAGAAGACTCTGCATCACATTTGACACAACGCTAAATGTCAGTAATCTGATGATTAGTTTTCAGGTAGTTTCTGACATCATGTTGCTCATTTTTAAAACAATGGCAATAGTTTGCCAAATACCATTTCAGAAAGAGGTGTTTCTTTAAACTGATTGCGAAAAGGTGTCTTTGGGAATCTTGCTGGAAACTTTTCCTGACAGTGAAACAGCTAAATTAAAATATTTTGTAATTAAGATCCTACAGTATATCACACAAATTTCACCTTTCAGCAGATGCTCATTCAAACACTTTAAAACCTAAAATCGATACTTAATAACCTATACACATGAAATGGAAGTATTGTTGGTAACGTAAATTTTGAAATACAAGTTAGCTTTCCCAGAAAGAAAATTGCAAAACTATTGTCTCTATGCATACAAAAAAGCACCTGAGGTTGAGTGTTCAATGAGCTGTTGTTGAGTAAATGTTAACAGTTACAAGCAATGAGTCTTCAAATAAGTCACTCCTGAGAGGTTACGTGACCAGACCCAAGGCAGAGGGTAGAGAACAGTGACACATCACTATATCTGCCCTGGTATTGTAATCATAAGAATTAGGTCATGAGGAAACTTGCACAAACATGCTGTTACACACCAATGTTTAAGACAGATATTAGAAATTAGACCATCCTTAACCAATAGTATATTCCTTCAATTCCAAAGCAATGTATCATCTCTAATCTTGCTAATCAAACCATGTCCAAAAAGAAAATAAGCAGAAGAATTTTACAGGCAAAAAAATCTCAAAAAATGTAAATAAGTGCATCTATTAATGAACATCTTTTGTGAAACTTTGTTGACAATACTATGCTACTGTAGGGAATGGAAAACTGAGGGACTCCACTTGGTGGCAGGGAATTTACCAGAGGTACAGGTTCTTTAGTGAATTACTTTTTCCCATGCCTTTGTTATCACAACTCCATTTTTCTTCAAAAGCTCCAAGATATCCAAACAAAACCGTTGCACGACAGAAATTTCTCAATTGCATTGATTACAAAGTCAGAACATTTTGCCATTTTGCCATACCTTTTAGCTGTGTATTATCACAATTTTTTGTTTAAAAATTCACATGGAATAAATGTTGCAACATGCTCAATGATTTTCACGGGAAATCGAACTGTAAATATGGGAGTGCTTTCAGGTTGGGCAGTGACGCAGACTGTAAGGAAATCTTCACAGGGATTCAAGCACCTGATTCTATCATGTTAAATCCTAACCATATTGCAAGACATTTTCCCTCCCAAAACTGTTGGGATTAATGTTAAGGCCTGCAAGTGGGAGTGCAAATTGCATCACAAGATTTTAAGAATCCAGAAACCCAAATTCTAAAGTGGGGCCCCCAGCTAAAGGTATAACGCCATCAGACAGGGACAACTTGACCTGAAGTAGGAAAGCGAGGTGAGTCTTAACCCCTTCCACACACCATGTCTGCTGGGTAACATGGTTAAAAGTGAGGATATTGGATTGGAAAGGTGTTTTTTCGCTACCTTAAATCTGTTACTTATTACATGTTACACTTTGTGACAGTGTAAATATAAATTTTACACTAGCAGGATGTAAGGATGTGTTTTCAAAGAAAATGCTAAACATCTGGCACTATAATTAATTACTAATAAAGAAGGAGGAGGTTGACGGGATAGGGATGATTAAGAAAACCACATGACAAAAAATTTACAATAAATAATGACTCATGGTCTGACACATACGTTGAACAGAAATCAGAGAACATGTCAAACAAGATTATTTTACCAGGCAAAACTAATTGCATGACAGGCCAGAAAACAAAACTACCACTCAGCAAAGGTGTCTGGTTACATAAAGCACAAAATATCTGTGACAGGTGACTCACATGAGACCTGGTTTATGACGACAGTAAATCGATAACGATGACAATAATACATATGCCTTTGCAAAAGTGTGACACCTGATGAAACAAAGCATCAAGATGCTTGAATAAAAGTAGAATCAATGGGAATCAGAGAAAAACGTTCTGGTGGCTGTAGTCCTAGATGGTTGCGGTTATTTCAAATTGATCATCTCAATTCCAGGATGTCTCTTCAAGAGTTCCTCAGCGTAATGTCGGAGACCCCATCATCCCCAACTGCTTCATCAATGACTTTTCCTCCATCATAAAGTCAGAAGTGAAGATGTTTGCTGATGATCGCATCAAGTTCAAACCATTCATGAATCTTCAGATACTGAAGCAGCTTGTGTCCATTTGGAGCAAAAACATGGACAATAGTCAGGCTTACATTGATCATTAACAAGTAACATTCATGCCACATGAATGAGAGGAGGAGAACAGCTTGCCTTGCCACACCGCCCAACTTACCCCAACCCAACCTTCTGCTGCAACCCCATCCCTCACCCATACCTGATGCCAGACAGAAAGTCCGTGGTGAGCCAACACAAGAGAAAGAAGCCCACCCCATAGTCATGCCATGCTACAGAAAGGCTACACTACCTCACCGTGGGACATCCACCCTTCACCAGAGTGGATGCCTCGTTCACAGGAACCGCAGCTAATTTCTTCGGCCAGCATTCCTGGCAGGACTGGCAATGCCACAAGCTCAGGAGTGGACACTGCCAATCATGCAGATAGGACTTTGAAGATGACAGAATGAGTCCTGGCCTGTAGGGAGTCCAGAGGATTTGGAAAGTTTAGGGAGTTTGGGGTGGTTGAGAAGGATTCCTTGATGAATAAAGACCCCCAAGGATGATACCCCTCCTTTCTTCCTGCTACTTTATAAATGTCTTTATAAACAGATTTTGAGCAATAAACAGGCAACATGTTATCTTGTTAAATTGAGCTTTTAACAAGTTCAATTGAGTCTGAACCATTTATTTCTATTTGGTGGGCAGCCTGCCAGTTTTGGCTCCTGCTCACCCTCTACTATGGGTGATCTTACGGGAATGGTGGGGCTTGGTGCAGAAGTGTGATGGTACAATGCTGACAATGTGATGACATATTTCTTTAGCTATTAAAAATTAAATTCATAAAGACAGTGGTTACTCAATTGTAAAATGTTTCTCCTTTCCACCCCCATCAAGATATATTGAACAGCTGTGACATAATTATATTCCACTGTGCAGGCTATGTGAGCTACTTTGAACTACTGGAGTCATAGTTTCCCATTTATTTATCATCATTACCAAATGTTCCTCACTGTGTTTAAACATGTACAGCTTCCAAGCCAGGAATGTGGGTCATTGACATCACTTGGCAGAAAGTGCAGTACAGAAAATAACTTGCTGGTTAGGCAAGAATATTTTAAGATATTTGATTAATTTGAAGCGATAATTCACGGTTTCCAGCACATTCTGAAAACTTGCCACATGGAGAGCAGTACCAAGGAATTTTGGAAATTCACATAGAGTCATACAATATCCGTTCTTTAGATTTCGCACCAAAACCTATACACTGCATTAACCTTCAAAATAATCCGACCTCTTAGCTTGCAACCAGCTGTGGTCACATTGTGGCCTGTCTTAACTCATTTAAAACACTAAATTTCATTGTCATTAGAATAGAGGAGATTAAAAGGTGAACTTAAAACACAAGAAATAGGAGCTGAAATGGATCATTCATCAGTCAAATATCCTGCCAGTCAAATCTAATTGACCTTCTACGTGAACTCAATTTTCAGGTCCTATTGTCATATCCATTGAGCTTCTTAATGTCCATAAATCTATTAATATCAGTCTTGAATATACTCAATGACTAGGCATCCACAGGTCTCATGCGTGGACAATTTTAAAGATTTACATCACTCAGAGATAAAATTTGTTTTAATGGCTGCTACTTCATGCTAACAATAAGAACCCCTAGTTTTAGATTGGCCAACAGAGAAAACAATTGATAAGTATGAGCATTCTCAAGGTTTCACCTATTGTTTGATAAACTGTTGAGAATACAAAAGGATGGAAGAGGGAAAACAGAAACAAATGGCCTGAATTTTCACTTCCAGCTCAGGAGCACAGAGCTGGGACAAATACCAGCTTTACAAACGTCACCCAGGAAAGTAAAGGGCCGAGAAGTTTGGGTGTGCATTCTGGAGAAGAGCACTTGCAGTCTGGGGTGGGGTTTGGAAAAGTCGAAATGGAAATTCTGCCCACAGCCTGTGGATGCAGTTTGGAGGCAGTCACATAGACAGGGTGAAATAGCAACAATGATTGTTATCAAATAAAGAGGTGGGCTGGGCAAAGGATCAGCTTCAGTATTCCAGCAGTATGCCGCAACTTTGACAAAAAACTATAACAATAAAAGTCATCCAGTTCTCACAGTCACTCATGCTACATCATGTCTCCCACTCACATCCATGGTCCTTCATACCCTACAAGCCAAGCTAAGACTTTTTACCCACACCATGGTCCTATATAGCCCTTATGACAATATATTCTCCTCTGCCTCATCTACAGACTTTTGTAGCCCCATGCCAACACATGCCCCCACCTACCACACTTTTCCCTTACATTAATCATGCCAACTCACTCAATATGCACCACTAGTAGATCACATAACCCATGCTAATATTGAATAATGTGTCTATTGATGAATTCATTATTTTTAAAAAACCTAATCGATAAAAACTAATTCACTATATTAACTTCTTTTAATTCCTTATAAAAGTGATGATTTATATTCAATAATACCAGCTTGAAGACTTTATAACCACTTTGAGCAATCAAACTGTCAAGTGATAGGAGCTCCAGAGTGGCAATGGCACATTATGAAATCAGTCATGTAGCACATATTCTACATTGTGAAGGCTCGTTTTGGCTAATGTCAACAGACAGGATGAAAAAGCAGACAACAATTGTTTTTAAATGACACACCATCTTTTTTCATCTATGAAAGGTCATATCAAATGATTGATTGTTCCCTTTGATAGCTTCAATTAACTTTTTAACTCACATTCATGTCTATTTTTAACAATCCCAAAGGGTATTTGACCTCTCTCAAATGACACCTGATTTCATCAAAATAATATCTGATCTCTACAAATGTGTCTCAAGGCACAATACAAGCTTTGTTCTTAAACGTCACACTATAGGAAACAATTTTCATCTTAGAAATGCCTTCATATGTTTTTAATACAAATAAATATTCATATGCACACATATACAAATTATATACTGAATGTATACTAGTCAGAATTTTATCACTTCAATTCTTTGTGACTGTAGATTACCTTTATAAGTGTGATACCAAGTAATGTGCAATTGCTCCAGAAATATCAACAGAGGACTGTACTGTATAAATCAATCTGTAAAGCTTTGAAAATCGACTTATACATAGCATACAAAATTGGACCTCATGCCATCTTGATAGAAAACTCTTCAGCTTCAGTCAGCTCCATGCCAATATTAAACTGACTACCATAAGCATACACAATCTACAGGATGCAGATACATCAGATTTGTAAGGCAGTCTCCATCTCTCCAGTTCTTTATATAGAAGGTTTGACTTCAACTTGATCAACAAAACTCGTATCAGTTCAAGTATCATCAATTAAATATTCCACTTGGCATATATGTTTTACAAGAGAATCTGGAATATGTTGACCATTTCTTGAATCTTGGCAGCCACCTCCAATGAGGAGAAGATTCAATACAGATCATCTGCACCAGTCGAGTCATAGAATCCGTACAGTTTGGAAGCAGGCCCTTCGGCCCAACAAGTCCACACTGACCCTCAAAGAGTAACCTACCAAACCCATTCTCATACATTTAACCCCTGACTAATGCACCAACCTACACATCCCTGAACACTGTGGACTGTTTTGCACAGCCAATTCACCTAACCTGCACATCTTTGGATTGTGGGAGGAAATCTGAGCACCTGGAGGAAACCCAAACAGACATGGGGAGAATGTGCAAACTCCACACAGTCACCCGAGGCTAGAATCGAACCTGGGTCCCTGGAGCCGTGAGGCAGCAGTGCTAACCACTGAGCCACCGTGTCACCATCCTCTACAAATAACAGCAGAAAAGTGTATGATAACAAAGATCTCTGCTGAAGTCATTTGTGTATAAAGGTATTCTTGTTACCACATTCCTATACAGTATTGAGACCTGGACTGTCTATCAATGACATACGGCAGTGGAGAAAGCTCTGTTACTTGCACCACGTTCATAAGAAGACTGTCATACAAACACTACTATCCTTTTTGTAGTCAGGCCTAAAAGTATTCATGCAAAACTCCAGAAAAATCAACTATGATGGATGGAATATTTGTTCCCAGATGGCTGAAAAGCATCTCCTGAGCCAGGTCCAGTCTCGAATAGCCAACTTTCCCAAGAGAGGGCAAAGTAAATGTTTCAAAGTTACTCTGAAGTTCTCCTTGAAGCACAGTGACATTGACATTAATGACTGGGAGGAGGTTGCTCTTTTAAAATGGCGACACCTTATCCACCAAACTGTATTATGCTTTAAGTTCAAATACATAAACGGTGAAGCAGAGCAATAACAAAAAAGGGATGAAAAGGAAGCAAATCCTGCACTTGAAATCTCATTTCCTCATGGACAGCATTCCCTCTAATTTGCTTTCCAGGAACATGTTCCTCCGCGATCCATGCATGGCAGCAACTCCCAGAACCAGAGTCAATGTCACTGATGATCATGAGCAGAATCTTGGACCACACAACTTAGAATGAACGTTGCTTATGGGACATTCTCATGTGCCCAAGGGCCAGCAGGTGATAAACAACCAATTTGGTTATAGGAAGACTCACCAGAAACATATAACTCTGAGTCCAAAGATGTGCTGATTTGGTGGATTAGCTATGCTAAATTGCCTATAGTGTCCAGGAATATGTAGAGTAGGTGGATTAGCTATGGGAAATGTAGGGTTACAGGGATAGGGTGGGTTTGGATAGGTTTCAGAGGGTTGGCATGGATTTGATGGGCCCAATAGCCTGCTTCCAAACTGCAGGGATACCATGATTCTAATCTATGATTCTGACCAGCCATTCTCAAAGTGCAAGACGGCTGATGCTGGTGGTGCAAGAGGGAACCATTTCTGATCATCTGTCACCATGCAGGATCTAATTCTTATGGGCATATTATAAACTCCCATGCTTGTATTTTGCAACATGGCCCATATTACTTGTTTGATCCTATGTTCTGACCTACAAGGCAAGGGTAACTATAACAATTTTTCAGTGAGCTAAAAAAGTTAGGTCAGCTCCAAGCACAAATGTAGTTACAGGAACACATGTATTTTGCATCAGTGTTTACTATGGTGAAGGATATTGAAGATAGAGAATCTGGGGAAATAAATCTTGAAAAATGTCCACATTACAAAGGAGGTAGTGCTGGACATCTGAAAAAGCGTAAAGGTGGATAAGCCCCCAGGACCTGATCAGGACCGAGAACTTTGTGGGAAGCTAGGGAAGTGATTGTCAGGCCCCTTGTTGAGATATTTGAGTCATCAATGACCACAGGTGAGCAGCCAGAAGACTGAACATTGGCTAACATGGTGCCACTGTTTAAGAAAGGTGGTAAGGAAAAGCCAGGGAACTATAGACTGGTGAGCCTGATGTCGGTGGTGGGCAAGTTGTTAGAGAGAATCCTGAGGGATGGGATTTACATGTATTTACAGTATTGATTAGGGATATTCTTCATGACTTTGTGTGTGGGAAATCATGTCTCACAAACTTGACTGAGGTTTTGAAAAGGAGGATTCATGAGGGCAGATTCATTAAGGCATTCAATGAGGTTCCTCGTGGTAGGTGGATTAGCAAGGTTACATCTCATGGAATATAGGGATAACTAGCTATTTGGATACAGAACTGGCTCCAAGGTAGAAGACAGGAGGTGGTGGTGGAGGATTGCTTTTCAGACTGGAGACCTGTGACTAGTGGTGTGCCACAAGGATCGTTGCTGGGTCCACTGCTTTTCATCATTTTTTAAAATGATTTGGATGTGAAATTAGGAGGTATACTTAGTAAATTTGCAAATAACACCAAAATTTGAGATGTAGTGGAGAGCAAAATAGTTTACCTCAGAGTATAACGGGATCTTGATCAGATGGGCAGATGGGCTAAAGAGTGTCAGATAGAGTGCAAGTTAGATAAATGTGATAAAAGTGCTGCATTTTGGAAAGGCAAATGAAGGCAGGACTTATACACTTAATGGTAAGATCCTGGGGACTGTTGCTGAACAAAGAGACCTTGGAGTGCAGATTGATAGTTCCTTGAAAATGGAGTCGCAGGTAGATAGGAAGTAAAGGAGGTGTTTGGTATGCTTTCCTTTATTGGTCAGTGCATGGAGTATAGGAGTGGGAGGTCATTTTTGGCTGTACAGGCCACTATTCAAAAACTGCATGCAATTCTGTTCTCCCTGATCTAGGAAGGATGCTGTGAATCTTGAAAGGGTTCAGAAAAGAATTACAAGGATGTTGCCAGGGTTGGAGTGTTTGAGCTATAGGGACAGGCTGAATAGACTGGGGCTGTTTTCCCTGGAGCGTCGGTGGTTGAGGGGTGACCTTATAAAGATTTTAAAAATCATGAGGGACCTGAATAGGGTAAATAGACCATGTCTTTTCCCTGTGGTGGGGGAGTCCAAAACTACAGGCTATAGGTTTAAAGTGGAAAGGGATCTAAGGGGCACCTTTTCCCGCAGAGGGTTGTGCGTTTCTGGAATGAGCTGCCAGAGGAAGTGGTGGAGACTGGTACAGTTACAACATTTAAAAGGCACCTGGATGGGTATGTGAATTGGAAGAGTTTAGAGGGATTTGGGCCAAATGCTGGCAAATGGAACTAGATTTATTCGGATATCTGCATGGTATGAACAAGCTGGACCAAAGGGTCTGTTTCCGTGCTGTATATCTGTATGACTTCTATACTGATTATAGACCTAAAACTGTATATTGGCATTGAAAAGATGAGGTCGTGTTTTACATTGGATGCTATATGTTATGGTCTATGGCAGTCCCTACTTAGCATTCCCTGAACAATCCAAGATATCAAATGAATCAATTATTTGGTGTTCAATTATCTTTAAACATAAAAGCTAAGGCACTCGAATGTTCACAGCTCAATGACTAATTGTTCATTTTTAGAAATTTCACACTAATGCAAAAAGTTTCAAATTTTATATTACTGAGGCATTAAGATGTGAGTTGAGAGTTTGGTGCTGGAAAAGCACAGCAGGTCAGGCAGCATTCAAGGAGCAGCAGGATCAATGTTTCGGGCATAAGCCCTTCATCAGGAATGAGGCTTGTGGGCCACGGAGCAGAGAGATAAATGGGGGGGGGCGGGGGTGGAGTTGGGGGGAGGATAGCTGAGAATGCTAGATGAAGGTGAGGGAGAAGGTGATAGGTCGGAGAGGAAGGTGGAGCAGATAGATGGGAAAAGTGATGGACAGGTCATGAGGGCGGTGCTGAGTTAGATGCTTTGAACTGAGATAATGTGGTGGGGGGGGGTGCGTGGAATGAGGAAACTCGTGAAATCCACATTGATCCTGTGTGGTTGCAGGGTCCCAAAGTGGAATATGAGACATTCTTCCTTCAGTCATAGGGTGGTAAGCGTTTGGCGATGTAGGAGGCCCAGGACGTGCATGTCCACGGTGGAGTGGGAGGAGGAGTTGGGTTGGTTGGTGTGGGTGCCCCAGAGATGTTCTCTGAAATGATCCACAACTAGGTGTCCTGTCTCCCCAATGTAGAGGAGACCACAGCAGGTGCAATGGATAACATAGGTGAGACATTGGTGGAGGTACAGGTAAATTTCTATCAGATGTGGTAGAATTCTTTGGGGCGTTGGACAGAGGTGAGAGGAGTGGTGTGGGTGCAGGTTTTGCACTTCCTGCGGTGGCAGGCGAAGGTGCCGGGAGTGGGGTGTGGGCTGGTTGTGGGTGTGGACTTGACGAAGAAGACACAGAGGGAATTATCTCTCAGGAATGCTGATAGGGGTGAGAAGGGAAAAATATATCTGGTGGTGGGCTCCGTTTTAGGTGGCGGAAGTGGTGGAGAATGATGCGATGCATGCAGAGGTTGGTGGGGTGGAATGTGAGGACCAGGGGTTTCTGTTCTTCTCGTGTTGGGAGCGGTGGGGTTCAAAGGCGGTGGTGCGGGAGGTGGAGGAGATGTACTGGTTGGAAGGGAAGTTGCGATCTTCGAAGAAGGTGGCCATCTGGGATTTTCTTAGGTGGAACTGGTCATCCTGGGAACAAATACTTTGGAGATGGAGGACTTGAAAATATGGGATGACATGTTTACAGGAGGTAGGGTGGGAGGAGGTGTAGTCCAGGTAGCGTGGGAGTCAGTGGGCTTGTAGTAGATGTCCATGGTTAGTCAGTCGCCAGGGATAAAGATGGAGAGGTCCAGAAAGGGGAGGGAGGTATCCGAGATGGTCCAGGTGAATTTGAGGTTGAGATGAAAGGTGTTAGTGAAGTTGATAAACTGTTCAACCTCCTTATGGGAGCACGTGAGAGCATCGATACAGTCATCGATGTAGCGAAGGAATAGATATGATGATGTTTGAAATAAATTGTAATTCACTCTAAAACTCCTTCAACATTTTGAATTCATTTTAAATCAAAAAAGACAGATCTGCATTTATATAGTAACTTTCATGGTTTTTACAGCCAATGAAGCATGTCTGAAGTGTAGTTAGTTATTATTATATTGTAGAAAACATGGCAGCCAATTCACAAACAGCCAACTCTCACAAATGAGTAATGTATTAACGACCTGATAATTTGTCTTGTGATATTGATTTAAGAATAAGTTTTGGCCACAACATGAGAAAGGATAACTTTGCTTTGAAATAGCACTACGGGATCCTTGAGGTGGCAGCTAGGCTTTGGTCTAATGTCTCATCTGAAAGACAGCACCACTCACAGTGCTATGGACTCTCAGCACTACGACTGAATTTCACACAAGATTTTTTGTTTTGGTCCAAGAGAGGATCTTGAACCCACAGCTTAGCTACATAGCTGCAAGTGAGCATACGTGCCTCATTCTCACTGTTGATAGTTTTCTCTATTCTGCACAAGAACAGGGCATGACGTAAATTGCATTTTTGGTAAGAGGCCAACTTTTAAAGGTCTCTCACAGGAAGTGGCCAGAGAAATCAAGCAAGCATAAAGAGAATAATTAAGCCAACTGGAAAAGGCACTTAACTTCTATTTGCATATCCTTGAACCTGATTTAATGATGCATTCAGAATTTAACATAAGGCTAAGGTCATCCCAGACTATCCATTATCCAATTGATAAAAGTAGGCAATTATCAGGTGAGGTTAGTCATTTTTCAGCTTCATTAATATCATGATTTAATCATAATCACTCTGTCATTGCTGGCCAAATCTTCAGTTGCTTAAACCCCAAGCAATTCTTGACACCTCCTTCACTGTGATTTTGACAGCATGCTTTTCCATGATAAAAACAGATCCAAATTCCTTATAGAGTACTCATATGCCTGGTCCCACTTTGATACAAAATTTGTCCCATTCCTCCCTTTTATAAACAATTCATATTTCCATTGAGTCATACAGCACAGAAACAGACCCTTCAGTCCAAACAGTCCATGTCAAACATAATCCCAAACTAAACTAGTCTCATCTACTTGTTCCTGGTCGTTATCCCTCGTCCCCTAGTCTTGAAATTCCCCATCCTAGAGAAAAGACAACTACCATTAACTCTATCTATACTTCTCATTATTTTATAAACTTTCAGATCACCTCTCCATCTCCTACACTCCAGTGAAAAAAGTCCCAGCCTTTCTTTAGTACTCAAACCTTCGATACTCGGCAACATCCTGGTAAATCTCTTCTGAACCCTCTCCAGCTTGATAATATCCTTTCTATAATTGGGCAACCAGATCTGGACACAGTATTCCAGAAACGTCCTCATCATACTCCCAAAGACTTTTGGATTTTCTCTTACGTTATCCGCTAGTCTCTTCTTTTCATCTTGTATTTTTTTCTGATTCTCATCTGAACCTTCTAAGTTGAGCCAAATTTCCTATTGCATTATCCACCAAACATCGTTTATACACACCCCTTTTCTGCTTCATCTTATTCTTTATCTCTCTCATCATCCAGGAAGCTCTGGATTTGCTTCCCCTAATTTACCAGGCAGAAAACAGGGGCTAAAAGAACCAACTTTGCTTAGTACTATTGTGCTGTGTCATTGAAAAGAGGCATTTAGTGTAGTTGACCACATCAAAGGCTGCATAGCAGGTAACAAAGGAAAATTCAACATGATCAAAGTAGTATAGCAAAAGCAGTAAAGTAGAAGAGAAAACAAGTTTGTAAATACCTTTAAATAACCCGTTCCAATCACATGGAATAATTGTGTTGTATTGCATAATTGCACAAATGAAGTTTAAAATTGTTTTTCTGAAACATATCCACTTCCTTTCATTGACAAACAAGCTTACTTACTCTCAGAACAATCACAATTAATCTTTCTTGTCCCAGTTTTCAAACATATCTGAGAATAGAAAGAAAGCATGGAATCCCAATAATTGATGTAATTAATATACATTCAATCTCACAGTTTAAGTGAGAAAAATTACATTAGCAAGAGAACACATAACTATGTCTAAAGAAGGGTCTTTGTTCAGTGAACTTTGTTGACAGAAAATATTTTCACTTAATTCATGCAATAAGATAATAATGGAAAATGGCAGAATACCAAAGATTTTTCTTTCTATTTTTCTTTCTACTGAATCCTATTTATGTACTTTTATATGTTGTCTTTACACAAGTGACCTCATTTTAAAACGAGGCAAAAACAGGATGTACAATCATCCCTTTCAGAGAACATTAAATGTACAGATGATTTAGTAAGATTAAAGGAGGTCAAAGCATTTCCTTTATCATATATCGACTTAGTAAGGTAACATGTTATCTGTGCATAGGATCACCCAGGAAGTCATGATAATATTTGGTGGAATCATCGCTGAAAGTAAAGCAAGCAAACACTGTCACTGTGTTAAGGGGTTGGTGTGGTGTGTATGTAAAAATAGAAGTTTTAAAAGTTAAGCTTTGACCAAAATTTCTGTATATCCTAACATTTCTTTCAATGGCTTGCTATCAAATGTTTTTGGATTATATGCCTGTTCAGCACCTTGATCGCTTTGTTATGTTAAAGATGCTTTACAAATATAAGTTTTTGTTTCCCTGGATATTAATCATAGAAGAAACATTTGTTTTTGCTGACAATCTAGATTCACTCTCACAAACCACAGTGAAAGAATAGCTCAGATTAAAAATGGTTCAATAGTTATTGATTGTACCTCGATTAAACACGTTAGGTGCAGGGGTAAATGTAGGGGAATGGGTCTGGGTGGGTTGCGCTTCGGCGGGTCGGTGTGGACTTGTTGGGCCGAAGGGCCTGTTTCCACACTGTAAGTAATCTAATCTAATCTAAACATAATGGCCCTGAAGTTTCAGAACCAGCAAGGGACCAGTAAACCTTGTCTACTTATGGCCTCTGTAATGCGCAATGCTGCAGTCAAAATCAAGTGACCTCCAATCTACTATTCCGCTAGTGCGTCTGAGCACTAAAGCACTGCACCACCTGATGGTCAAATATATTTAATTTTGAATACAAAATGATGTCTTGTCTTTCAACCGTAACAATAATGCCTGGCAGGCACTGAACAAAAACTTGAAGTTTTATCATTATTCCACTATAATTGGTCCAAACTTGTGGTATTTCTTGAATTCCTTTCTCATATACTAATAGCTAGAAGCTGCAGATTGCATACAGTCACTTTAAATACAGCAGCTATTCACATGTCACACAAAGAGCATACATTACTCGAAAATAGGTTAACCACGATGAACAATTTTTAAAGTTGAGTAAATATAAAAGATTCTCAGAAGTCTCTTTGCTTTTGGTTTCCACTTTCCTATTGGTATCGAATAGCAACACCAATAAAAGTGCCACAGAGAAAAAGCAAAAATATGCGTCATGAAAAAACGTAAGGACTTATATAATCTTTTATGGAAAAAATATTAACTGAAACGTGGGATGAAGTCTTTCATTTCCAGATAATAATGCTACACAAAGTGGTTTCAACAATGCCTCTAGCAAAACCAAGTGTTTCTCTTTCGTTCAGAAGAACAACTCTACTTTAGCATGTAGTGCTTCAAAAAAAAATTTGCATTTTGAACTTGCATAATATTTGTGCTTCTAATTTCCTATTGTATTTAAATTGCTGGCATCATTGGCAAGAACCACAGTTATTGTCCTCTGTTCTTGCCCTGAGAAAGTTGTCATGAACCTGTTTCATAAACCATTGAAGGTTTTATTGATATAATTGAATAGTTTACTAAAATGATATAAAGGTAATTATTTTATAATGGGATTTATTGAATTTATGTTTGTGCATTACTTATTTAATGAAAGCTGGAACATAATGTTAGTACACTTTGAACAAATAGTGTGATTTAAAAATACAGGACCCTTCAAACTATATATACAGTGATAAATCAGAACTTTGTTGAAATTGAAAAACAAAGTTTAAAGCAAACTTTCAATTTATATTTGAAACTAACCTAGTCTGATGTGCAGGTCCAAAGATGTGCAGGTTTCGTGAATTGACCAGGCTAAATTGCCCATAGTGTTCAGGGATGTGTAGGCTAGGTGGATTAGCCATAGGAAATGCAGGGTTAAGGGGATAGGGTAGGGGGGTGGGTCTGGGTGTAATGCTCTTCAAAGGGTCGGTGTGGACTTCATGGGCTGAATGGCCTGTTTCCACACTGTAGGGATTCTATGATTCTATAATGGAATGAAAATCTCTTACCATTGACAAATTAGGAAATTCTGCAAAATGAATTGAACTATATGTACTGTGAATAAACTATCATTTCTCTCATTTTCACTGAGGTTCCTGCTGAGATTGCCCATACTAATGATGGAAAGTTAGTTCAAAAGAAAGAAATAACTATAATTTGATTTAATAAGGTCTTGTGGCAGGGACTGAGCTACATTTCTGCTGCAATATAACAGAGCAGTTTTTTGCGTCTGAGCCATAGAATGCAGCATTTCTTACTTATACAGAGATTTCTGTCAGGTAGGCAATAACAGACCTGAAGCTTTGTCTACTTTTTTCCCAGATCTATGTCATCTGGGTGCAAACAAATTACATGATTTAAAAGATTGTAGAAAGTGGACAGAAGTGAGGTATACGCATAGCTGTTATACATCCAAGTAGCCTTAATCAAATTCACAGTTCTTCAAACCTAAGATCTCCCATAAAACTCGTACAAATTGATAGAACTCCTCCATTTCCCCCATTCCCTCCTGCCCTGCGCCACCAACAATCACAACCTCAACTCCCACTTCTTCAGTAGGACCTACCAACTTTAAAATCATTCCTCCATGAAATTCATTGCATGTAATTGAAAGGAAACATAGAAGAGATTAAAGCCTTAGGAAGAAAATGGGAGTAAGATAAATATCCAGTTAAAAGAAAGATGTGATAAAAGAAAAATGTCTCTCTTGTTTATCACACAACTATGCAATGAGTTGTTAATTCGGTAATGCTAGTTGAGAACATTCTGTTTTCAAAATGATATGAAACTCATGCATTTTAAGGAGTAATGCGTCATAATTTCCCCCAACCTCCATCTCAAGTATTTCCTTCTAAAGTTAAATGTGAATCAGTATGTTAAAATTCCTGCACTCTATAGTGAAAAAGAAACAAAACTGCATATGATCCTAATCAACTTGGAGTTGTACCTGTGCCATTTCAAAATTGCTTCAAGAAGCTGGAATCAGTCAACAGTTCCCAAGGAGCTCAACAAGTCCATACATGTTGTGCTGGTACATTATGTATCAGCACAACTGCTGAGGAAATGTAACCTCATGCAATAAGCATGATTGGAATGCTGACTCCCAGTGCCTCCAATTTCTCGAGTGTAATAGCAACATAATCCAAAGTCTTTAGGTCACTGTTTTTGTTATCCCTAAACACCCAAATATATTTTCAACAAAACCAACCAATGCATGCACGCTTACACGTTCCACATTCCTAAAATGATGATACATTGAATTATGGAACTTGTTCAAGCCATAAATGTTTACATGATGACTAACCGTGAAACGTTTGCATGCCATTTTTAACATTTCATACGTAGTTAACATCTCGTGCAAATTTAAACCGAGCAAAGGCTTTTCTCAAATCCATTATTGCTTTACAATTTTGGATTCAATTCTAAATTTGTTACTTTTGCAGCATTATTTAATTTATAATTACTGTTTTTACAGAGCTAGAATTGACAAAAAGGATTATAAATATTTTTGAATGAAAAGGTTAAGAGGCAACAGCAAACTAGAAGAAGTGTTCACAAATGCACAAGATTCATGTGTTTAATAAATTTCCTTTATTGAGAAAATGCACTAAAAAGCAACACAGAGATTGGCTAGAACTAGATAAAGAGATGTACAAGTTTATTATTTGTTCCCATAATTGTCATTTTGAGAAATAAGATTGAGTAGTTTTAACTGATTGTTCACATTCACTCCATAGACATACTCAGGTGGGACAGTCATTTGGGCGCATGACTTGGTTTTTAAAAGTGATCTTATGAACTAATGAATGATATGAGTCACTCAGGTCTCAGTTCTTGTTATCCTTAAGGAGTCAGCTTGTCTTCATTCACCGTAGTCGGCTCCAATTTAACAAACCTACCGTTTGGGGACTGATGCAGAGATTATATAAAAAATCAAGAAAAAACATTTGTAAATAAAATGTGAAAAATAAATGGTTTGATGTGTTTGAGTCACAGCATTTTTAATGTGTAGAATTTTAGGATTTGGAAGCAAATGCACCATCTTTGAAACAAAGCACACCCTGATTTGGAGAAAGAGAAGTACTTTCATACAGACATTATCCTTGAACACAAAAGTATAAAAAGAGGGATTCTCACACAAGTTGTGCAATGAAGAGAAAACGAAATATCCAATTTACTCAACATATGAGGAAGTACCTAAAGGTCAATTGACCTGACAACTCCAAACTAACTGCATTAACTAAATTGGTTACATATTATTTCCACTTAAGTAAATTGCTGCTTTAAGAATACTGTGCTCACTGCATTGCAGGAACTTCATATTAGGAATTCAAAACCATGGAATTAAACATTTTAACAAATGCTAATAGAGAGTTTGGTACAGAGTAAAGCTTGCAATGTATCCTAATCATAAGTAGAAACCATCTCTTAAAATAGCAATATGTAAAGTTGTTGAATTTTCTATGCTACAAGGTATTTTCTGACTCTGCGGAAGATCACCAATTTGGGAAAGTGCTTGTGAAACAAATACTTTAGAAATTGGACTGAATTTGAACTCATTTCATGCTCAGAGCTTAGAGCAAACACAGGACTTCCATCTGTTTGAATGGAATAGAATCCAGGATCCAGGTGTAAAAGGTGGCAGTCTGCCTCGCTCCTGTCTATTCTTCATATTCCACATTTCCTCACCCTCCGAGCTACGACAAAAAAAGCAATCTGTATCAAGATGAAAAGAACATTTGTATGTCACACACCATCAAATTGTTTAGGAAAAGGCTTGTCAGACATTATCGAGAATTCGTAAGAATCTATTCTAATTCACTATTGTTCCTTTGCGTAATAAAGTGTTCTTTTGTACACTGTTGTTCCATTGTGAGATTTATCTTTCATTAGGACAACTGTAACATTTGCTTGAATACATAGTAATAAAGCCAAAGTCGACTGTTGCATCACGTATGAGAACATGAACTTCTCTAATCTACATATTAAGAAACACTGACATCAGGGTACAGCACATGTGACAGTTGCAGAACAATTCTAAATGGATTGGCCAATACTTAAAGCAAGCTTTTATCTATGCAAAGGTTCCAGACTCTGCTGCCAATCATCACTGACTGACAAAAAATTATGGTGCTATAGAATTAATATATTTTGCTGCAACAATGAACATTTTTAAAGCACAGATTTCTGATGCAATTCTGTCCCAATTAAAGATCTAAGGATTCTTACCAATGGAATGCTTTCATTCAATTTACGCCTTACTCATATCCTGTGCTTATCTGAAAAACATTGCAAGAAGAGTTTTGCATAAATGGTGTTTTTATTCATAGAGAATTTTCTATTTTATCAAGTGTAATGCTGGTACAGCAGCAAACATGTCATGTCATTGATAAACAATCTGTATAGATATCTCAATTTCTCCTGATAGTAAATGATTTTAGACAGTGGCAACAAATCAGTTAAAATGTCAGTGATTACAACGCATAATGGTCATATAGCTTTGCGTGCAAATTGCATATTCATGTAAAAGAAAGCTTACTTTTATGATTCAGAATGAGTACACAGCATATATGATATTCCCAAGCTAAATAAAAGAGGGGGCACAAATCACAAAGAAAAATCCTGAAAAGGTGAGGATTGGACTAGGAAGGTAATTATAGAACTAATCCTTTCAGGGAGATTTGACAATATGCTCCCTGGAAGAGGACTCATATTTAATTATTAAAAAATGATTGCTTCACTTGTTTAGTTCAAAACTTGAATTCCTTCAAATGATTTTTCTTTAAATTAATATTTTAGAAAAAATAGAGTAACATTCTCACAATTCACTGTTTCCATACCAACGACAGTGTTTTGTATAACCAGTGGATCTTATTTACTCCTGATTCTGCCTGAAAAATAATTTAATAGTTCAACTTTAGATAAATAGAAACAAACAATAGCTTCTTTATCCCACCCAGGCTGAAGTAAATTAGCGTTGTGAGACCATGAGGAGTAACAAGCTGCATTAAGCATTTTAAATAAGGTGGATTTATGTAGCAGGGTTTAGACACTAATATTGATTAATCCAAATTAAGCCATGCAATTTCTTTAAGATTATTTTGTGCATTTTCTGAGCTGAATGAGTTTTGTTAATGAATTTTTCACCAAGGTTGCAAACCTAGCTACAACTGTGAAATTCCATATCAAAAAATTCCCAAAAATGATGTGTTGTATAATTCACAGATCATCATATAATTAAAATCAGAGGGGACAACTTTAAGATAACTGGTTTTATCAATCACCTGATGAAGGAGCAGCGTTCTGAAAGCTAGTGCCTCCAAATAAACCTGTTGGACTATAACCTGGTGTCGTGTGATTTTTAACTTGGTTTTATCAATGATCTTTTTTCCAAGTTTGTCAATTATTGTAAATTAATGACAATGAGAATCATCTTTGGATGGTGGGCTGGTGAGAAATGAGGAGGGTCCAGGCATTTCAGCTGCATTAAAAGCATCTAATATAATGAACAGAAAATACACAGTTTAAATTTATAAGACACCCCTAAAATAGGAAGATGTCCAATAGTGCTTCACAGAAACAGAGTCAGAGAAAAACTGACACAAAACCAAAGAATGTTAGGAAGAGTGACTAAGAGCTTGGTCAAAGAGGTACGTCGGAAGGTGGGTTTTAAATGATGATAAAGAAGAAGAGAGGTTTGTAAAGATCATTTGGATTAGCCAAGTGAATTTAAATATTGCCATCCAAGGAGCAGGAAATGCTCACAGTTCAATAGCCTGGTGGCAAATTCTAATCTGAATGTTAAAATATACTAATGCTTTCTTCCAATGAATCACATGGAGAAAAATATTTTAATGTCAAATCCGTAACTGAAAGGGGCCAGACACAATTTACATGTTAAAGAGTACTTTGCAAGTATATACAAAATAAATAAGAGGTGCCTTGGGGATTTATGCTATTCACTATTCATAGCAACATTGAAAATGCATCTGTAAAGAATGAAGCTCAGATGTGGCTGGGGATATCACACAACACACATTTTTCTTAATAATTATCATTGACTGTGGAAAGAGATATGGAAGTTAATGTTTGGAGCTTATTCTATTGACGATTGCATGGATTTTATTTAAACTCTTCTAGTCTTTTTTTCCCCTTACTGTCTTAAAGGCACAATTTATCACTCGACCAGTTCAAACAATTGTCCACTATCCCAACCAAGTGACTGTTTTTGGGTGAGTAAGTGTGATTTAACCATGTGGGGAACTAAAGCAGATACATTCTTGCTAACATGAATCAAGTTTCAACAACTGACATCATGAATGGAAACTGTTGTGGGTAGAATTCCTCAATCGTGATCGTGCTGAGTTGGATTTTATGGTACCTGATAATAAGAATTTTCTGTGCAATCATTTTGCTTCGAACCAACAACTCTGAAGCATTAAAGGTGAAAGAATCATTCATTAGAAAATATCTTGCATAGCCTTAGAAAGCCTCAGAGAGTTTTAAAGCCAGCAAAGTAGTTCAGAAGTGTCATCACTATTGTAATATGGGGAAATGAGCAGCTAGTCTGTATGGTGTAATGACCAGATAATCAGCTTTTAATTATATCGATCGAGGAATAAATATTGGCCAAGACACTCTAATAACTCTTCTGCTCTTCTTTGATTAGGTTCACGGGAACTTTAATGCCTGAGATGGCAAACAGGACTTTGGTTTAACATTTCATGTGAAATGCGCCACTTCCATGGTTGGCCTGCCAGGCTGTTTAAAGTCTCTGGAGTGAGACAAGAACCTGTGACCTTCTGACTCAGAGGCAACTGAGCCTCTACTGAGCTAAGGCTGTGAGATTATGAGGTAACTCAAGAAACACAAGCAGCCAGACATTTCCCATTATGGCATTCAAAATCCTGGAGCAATTCAGCACAAGATGTTTCCTGTTAGCAGTACTTTCTTGGCAAACAGACCAAAAAATGCTGCTTATGAAAATCATGTGATGTAATCAATTGGGAATGAATACCTTTACTCATTTTCCCATTCCTACTTTACAAGATCTTGTGGAATGCAGGGGTGGGGTGCAAGACAAAGAATAAAAAAAAGATCAAAATCCCTTGGAAAAGAACCTTCGAAGTTTTATGCTGATGATTTAAATATAGCAATACAGACTTTCTGAGTGAGGCGAAAGAAAATAGAGTAGGCTTAAAAAGTGTGATGTTAAAGTGGCCCCAATATTAATTCAAAACAGTTTCCAAGCTGAGGTAGAGTGGTTGGTGAGACTATGTACACAAAACTGGAAAATAAAGTTACTGGACTGGATTTTCTGAGTTCAAATGCAGTGAATCACCAAGCCTTGCTTCCTGGTCTGTCATTACCAAACTGAATACAAGCACACCCACATGATAATCCAAAGTCCACATATGAAGCACCTGTATAGAAATGGAATTTTTAACACTTCCCTTGAATTCTTGCTGACTGAAGCTAGGAACAGAAGCGACATACTTTTATCCCAACAAAGAAACCTGCTATTCCCAAGAAGGTGAGGTCGAATGAAGCTAAGAGTTGAAAAGTGTGGTGCTGGAAAAGCAGAGCAGGTCAGGGAGTCTGCTGTGCTTTTCCAGTGCCACTTTTCGACTCTGATCTCCAACGTCTGCAGTCCTCACTTTCTCCTTGAATGTAGCTACGGTGAGCAGCACAAAAAGCTGTTTTTGAATGTAATGCTGGACATGGTTTAATGACCCAACCAGGTTAGCAAAAACAAAATCAACCATTTTGCTGATTCACCTCTATCGTTGGTGCAATTTCCAACCCTTCTTCCGTCTTGCCAAACGTAATCTATCAAATGACTCCTCACACCCATTTAAGTTTCAACATAACCCATTCTTCAGTTTCAGTGCACTTCCACTCCTCTGCATATGTCCATCAATCACTGCCACTCAGCACCATTTTTGTATCTGCTTGATATGTCACCTTTCACAGAATGCACTGTACCCACTGAGTGAGTATATCCTCCACAGTCTTAGTTTATTTCTATTCCTTGCAGAAAAGTGTCCAAGGTGCAAGAAAAATAGAGGGACAGAAATGAAGGTGGGATGCTACAATATAGTCCAGCTCCCAGATGCAAAGAAGAGTTATACCTGTGACCTCTCTTTGTTTTACATGCTGCAATGCCAACCACAGCCAGCTTATGCAGTTTGCTGGCAGCACTCTCTTCCCTTGACTTGGTCTAAAGATTTCCTTAGTTTATAGTGGTAGAACAAAACTTTTTGAGTGCCTTAATAAGAAATTCTTGTGTTGAACAAAACATAGTTTATTGCGTGACAGCAGTCAGGTACAATTCACATCACTTGGTTGGATATGGCATGAAGCCTTTTTTGTTTGTCTAAGTGCCAGCTGAGTTTTTTTGGAGGGATGTTTGCTGTGAGGCCTAGCAGGATTTCTCACCCTACCTAACAAACTCACTTCACTAACTACCGACTCTACCCCAAAGGTGTCCCTTGCACTTGATTCTAGCCCCATTTTGCCATGCACTGTCCCCAGAACAAGTTGCCATTTGGCAGGTGTCCACCAAAAGACCAGCATCCCTTGTGCCCTCACCGGGAATCTGATGGTACAGCAACAACAAAGCCATTCTGCTTGTTGCACAGAGTTAACATAACTAAAACTCCTTACAACTCCATTCTCTCACCCTAGTCACTGTTTAACCACCAGGTCACTCAGTTTACCATTCTTTATCTATATCCCACTTGAAAACCCTCTCTAATTCATTGCTACTCTGTTCCCAGTGCCCAATGTAGTCCAGATCTTGTCATCATCCAGTAAGTTAAAGTCATATACAGGCAAGCAATTGGACAATTCCAAATGTAGATTTGATTTCCATCCAGCAAAAGGGAACACAAACAAAATGAATAGAGGCTGCAATTCACCCCACAATGTAAAACAAATGTTATCATATACAGCTGTTCTACAATCAATGACGGTGTGGTGTCCCCAACTCCCATGTTTGGAAGGTGTCAGTCCTGCCCTGGTTTTTAACACCGAACACAATCAATCTCTGTCACGCACAAGAAAAACTTTCTCCTTCCTCGTGTCCTCGCTTCCTCTTTGGAAGACTGCTCCATTCTCTCACTTCCTCAGCATTCAGCACTTTGTCCCATTGTGTGGAACATAACACAACAGGATGAGGTGGCACGCTCCGTCTGGAGTCCCACAATCCCCAACTCCCTCCTCCCTCAGACTGGTCCAAACAGTGAAAGTGCATCTTCAAGAGAACTATACTCTGCTCCACCCTCGCTCTGATCAACTTGGTGGAGGTGCTGAGACAAGTGAGTTGCCTAGGCATTGCATCAAAATGATATTGCCTTCTCTGTTCCAATAACCCCTTTCCCAGACCAACATCGATCACTTAAATTTTCATTGTACTCAATAATCATTGTATCTATCGTCATAGTTACATGACAAATGATTAAGCAATTTCCCCTCCTCCCTCAGCACGTATTGACATTTCACAAGTGATCAAATGATTTTGACCAGCATTCACTTCCTTTTAAGTCAAGGCCGCTAACTTCTGCATCACTGAAATGACAATGTTTGATTTGCAAGCACCAATGGTGTGATGCAAATCACCTCTGATCAGCATTTCAATGCTGAACACATTCACTCTGCACGTATTGCAGATGGGCAAAGAAATGATCGCAAATGAACTGTAGTTGGAGATTTCAAGCACATGTTTCATTTATGTGCCCTTTCAAAGTCCAATCACACACCAGATGTGCATTTTTACATATTAGCACAGACTCTACCCACGTTGAGCATTGTCCCCACCAATTTCCAGTTGCATTTTACATTTACAGAATGACAAGGGCTGGCAGGATTGCCCCACTCAAAGTCAAAATGAGACATCTCTCTCAGTTATGGGTATTTCCCTTAAGCTTTAAACAAAACCCAAGTTCTGGAATACAAACAAATCATGAGGCCCTGTTGTGGGTAAATCACCACAAGGTACATTTAATTCAGCTACTTACTAATAGGTCTCACAGACAATCCAATTAATGGTGAAATCTGGCCAGGATTTCAATTAACAGTGATCCATCTGTGGAAGTTTCCAGTGTTCAGTCCTTCTGCAGTTTTGTTCTTCCAAGTTCTGTTGTTGAGTTGTTCTCGTGTTGGATTCTTATAAAGTTTTCTCTCTTTCAAGTCTGTGATATCCTATAGATTCTTCCATCCCCAATATTAATTATATTTTCGAAGACCACAAGTGTGCAGCTTGCTTTCTGATCAGAAATAGCTCCTTTGTTCCTTGTTACATTCGGGGTTAGCTGTCTGTTTAAAACACAGCTTTTTCCTGCAATTAACACCTTTACATCAGAACATTACTTCGGAAGGCAGGTTTAATTCCTCATTTATCATAAAGCTGGAGATTATCAAATAAGTGTTATCTTCTCTCTCCCAGGAAACAGTTTGTTTATGTTGTTTCTGGAGCTTCTTCTTTCCAGGGATGGTTAATTCACATGTTGCTGCAATTCCTTTTATAACCATTTATCATTGCTCATTTCATCTCAAGAAAAAGCTTGTTCCAGAGACAGAGTTATTGCTGCTTCTTTCAATCCATGAACAGTTATTATAGTTATGAGGTTTCCACTGTCACACCACATCATTTACCATACTGGTCACAAAATGATTAAAATAAACAACAATCCGTTAGTACTACTCAAAATCCATTCACTTTAAAGTGATGTTTCAAAGCTGTTTCTAAAAGAAATCACCATGGCTCCAGAAATACCTGCATTTAATTAATTTCGGACATACAGAAAACCCATCAGTTACTAATTCAAAAACACAGAGATACAAACTCACAATAAACAACATTAAAAATTATACATATCATTATACCACTTACATCACACATTTAACAGGCAACAATACCCATAATTGGCAATTTGCTGCTGAGAAACTCACTTTGGGACCTAGCAGACACATAAAACATGCTCCCGATATCAACAGAAGCATTACTGTATGCCTCATCTATTCATGCCTCAAATTTCACTATAACCCATGTCAGTCAGGCCCTTTAAGGTTCTGCCCACCATCACTAAAATGATTGGGATATCAGCAGATGGATATGGGATGTTGGACAGCTGTAGTACAAAGCTATTATGATACTTCAGGAATGTGCTATACAAATCGACCATCACTGATTGTAGTTGCATCTTCTTAAACACTTCCATGCCTGTGCATCTTCTGATCCCACCTCAGCCTATCACCACAGCTTTGGATGGTGAGTGATTTTGTCTTTCAATTGTTATGGACTAGGCCAGACCACTCAAAACATTCTTAAACAGGCAGCCCTAGACCGAACTTTGCAATCGGTAAGTTTACAGTGAAAATTACCCAGAGTAAGATAGCTAGGTTGACTATTAGATTTTGAAACAGACAAAATTTTTTTCACAAAATTACACAATGAAACACAAAGACCAGAATAAAGAACCCCTACAGAACTTAGCCTATCCAACTAGACTTAATCATGCTGTTCTGAATACACAAAAGTCCCAAGAAACAAACTTGCTTTAAAACCCAATATAAATGGAACACACGCTTACAGGTTGAAGTTGAAGGGCAGAAAAGAGAGAGAGTGTCCACACTGAACTAAAACAGCCCTGCTCAGCTCAGCTAAAGAGCTGACCCCTCCCCTCTCCTTTTACAGGTCACTTCTAAAGCATGACCACTTTGGCCTGAAGTCTCATATAGACAAAAGGCCTCTCAAAATCCTTTTCATCTTTGGACCAAACCAGACTGATCGGCAAGGGCACATGGTAGGTGGGGGAGTGCGGACGGTGGGTGGGGTGGATGGGGGTTGGTGTTGGACAGGGTTAGGGGCAGGTGAGGCTCGTGCGGGGTGTGCTGCTGCCTAGTCTCCTGGGGAATGGACTTAGCAAGTGCTCACTGTGTCAATCACATTGAACTGATGGGGGGGGCAGTGGTGGAGGCTTCAGCAATGCCGCACGTCTATTATAGGAGGAGAAAGTGAGGTCTGCAGACGCTGGAGATCAAAGCTGAAACTTTATTGCTGGAACAGCACAGCAGGTCAGGCAGCATCTAGGGAACAGAAGATTCGACGTTTCGGGCACATGCCCTTCTTCAGGAATCTATTATACACAAGTGTGTGCCTGCTCAGAAGAACTCTGAGACAGAGAGAGTGAGCAAAGCAGGCAGAGGGAAGAAAAAGGAAACTTCAGAAACCTCCGAGCCCCAGAGGAGAGGCATTGAATCAATTAACTCAAGAATCAATTATCCAAACGAAATAGTGCCCACCCATCTTGTTCGGATAATTGAGATTCCTCTGTATAACCTTACTGAGAAGCCTCTTCCAAGGATGCCCGCGTTGAAGTTCTCCTTCCTCTATAATGATCTCAGTGAGTGTCTCTCACTGCACCCCCAAGTCATCTCCTCTGCCCTGAAGACCTCTCCATCTTCCATCGCTCCTATCTGTTCCACCTTCCACTCCGACCTATCACCATCCCCCCCATCTTCATCCACCTATCATATTCCCAGCTACCTCCCCCCTGCCTCCAACCGTCACCCCCACCCCCACCCCACCTCCCATTTTTCCCTCAGTCCCTTTCAGCCCATTCCTGATGAAGAGCTTGTGCTTGAAACATCGACTCTCCTGTTCCTCGGATGCTGCCTGACCAGTTGCGCTTTTCCAGTGCTGCACGTTTTGACTCTGATCCCCATCATTTGCAGTCCTCACTCTCTCCTGATCTGAATTAAGACTCAGTTCTTACAGCTTTCTTCTTCATTCTGCTATTAATTAGCTGAAGAGACTGAGTCAATAATCATGCCCCACTGTTCCACAATTGTTATAACTGATATCATCACAAATGTATACCATCACGTGACCATCAAAAGTGACCAATTTATTTGTCTGACTGCTTTTCAGGACAAAAGCAATTCGTACAACAGGCAACAGCAACAAAATTTTTTTTTTATTGTAACACACTCAACTTTAATTAATAAAATCAATGAAAAGAAAGGATTTTTAATCTATTACCAAGCAACTTAAAATACACCCCTTCAAAACCCTCAGAAACACACACTCAATGATGATTAAAGTGGACACAAGGCAAATGGTTCAAAACAAATTGTATGGATGGAAAACTAATATACACGTGGTAAACGAAACTATGGCAATCACAAGCCTAGATATCAAGGGCGGGTTAAATTGTCTCCCTCAGACGTTTGTAATTTTTAGCACTAATGACATGCTACTGTCTGTGGGATGATGGTTGTTCTTTGATTCAATGGTTGATCAGGTGAAGTGAGGTCTTTCTTGTTTTGGAATTCTTTCCTTTAAGCTTTCTTTATTTTTCTGCCTTTTTTTCAACACAGAGATGTAGACCGAGAGAGAGAAGAAAGACGGATGCTTTCAGCTTGAAGCTTCTGGAAGATTTTCTCTTCTTGCTCCGAATGCTTGTCAGCACACTGCAGCACAACCAATCAGAGGGCAGCTGTCAGGCAGAATTGGTGCCATTCAATCTGAAACTGTTCCTTCCCACTTCTTCAAATATTAATACAGTATTGCACACTGCAACAATATGAGCATTTGATTTTCAAATTGCAAAACTCTATAAATATTAGTAATCCAGTTTCCATTTCAGTTTATAGTTTCAAAAATAATATATGGTTTTGAATACCACCCTGTGGGAAACTTTTAATGGCTTGATCTTGGCATCATAAACATTTCTGAGAAGCTTTGGAAGTTTGTGAGCGGGCACCAACAAGCTGAAATGTTTTTGAGAAAACATTGTGTCACAAAGCTAGTCCCTTTTTTTCTAAAAGCTGTTCCTTGGCTCAAGGAGATTCTGTCCTTGATTTTTTACAGAGGGGCAATAAATCAGACTTAATTGATATTATCCAATTTGGTCTCTATAAGAGCCCCATGAACCAACAACACCGCCTCCTTTTAACAGGCAAGTATCTCAAGTCTTGTGAAATGCAAATTGGCAACCTTGATTCAAAACAATGTTTAAATTGATTAAAAGTCTCCTTATTATCATATAATAACATTCAATGTTATTCTCAGTGCTAAGGGCTGCACAGTGGCTCAGTGGTTAGCACTGCTGCCTCAGAGTGCCAGGGACCCAGGTTCAATTCCAGCCTGGGGCGACTATCTGTGTGGAGTCTGCACATTCTTCTCATACCTGTGTGGGTTTCCTCCCATAGTCCAAAGTCATGGAGGTCAGTTGGATTGTCTGTACTAAGTTGCCCCATAGTGTGCAGGTTAGGTGGGTTAACAATCATAAACGTGGAGTTACAGGGATAGAATGGTATGCTCTTCACAAGGTCAGTGCATACTCAATGGGATGAATGGCGTCTATCTGCACTTTAGAGATGCTATGAAATTGCCCACTCTAAATGATTGTGCTACTCCTGCGAACATGTTACATTTACGCAGCCAAAGGTGCCACAGTTAAACCCGTGGGTGGAGCCAGGTTGCGGTCACATTCTAACTTTATCTCAACCTAAACCAAACCCAACCAATCTCAGAGGTTAGCCCTCACTCATTATACTTGACAAATAGAATTTATTTGCTATTAAAAAAAGACTGCCACACTCAATTCTATCAATTTTGTCACTTGATAGGGCTCTCAAATGAACACAAATGAAATTTTGATTATCATGAATTTATATGAACATGACAAAGCAAACGCTTTAAAATATTCTCTGCTCAGCTCAGCCAGGGTGGGAAATGGAGTCTTTCAAATCCCAATAACCAATGAATCTATTTGTTAAAACAGCCACGTGGCAACATATGAAAAGTCATAACAAGAAAGGAAATGCAGAAGATATTCAAGACCTGGATAAGTGAGGTTTTAACAGAAGACTATTTGAATCCCCAGGGAGTGATGAACAAAGCTAATACATCAGTGAAAAAACAGACCAATTTAAATCTTTTTCAAATGTTTTCAGCAATAAAATATTTTAAATCTTCACTGTTCTACCCACAACCCAAAACTGACGTCTATTCATTGTCATAAAGAATGAAGATGAATTGAATTGAATTGAATTTATTGTCACATGTACCGAGGCACGGTGAAAAGCTTTGTCTTGCGAGCAATACAGGCAGATCACAGAGTTAAGTAGCATAGGTAGTAAATAATACGTAAACAGCGGCAAAAACAAAAACACAGGTACAGCCGAATGTTAAGAGGTTGAGAGTCCATTCAGTATTCTAACAACAGTAGGGTAGAAACTGATTCGAAACCGGCTGGTGCCTGTGTTCAGGCTTCTGTACCTTCTGGTAGAAAAACATTGCCAGGGTGGAATGGATCTTTGATAATGCGGGCGGCCTTTCCTTGACAGCAGGCCTGGTGGATGGATTCTATAGTTGGAGGTTGGCCTTTGTGATTGTTCGGGCTAAGTTCACCACTCTCTGTAACCGCCTCTGATCTTGAATGGTACAGTTGCATACCAGGTAGTGATACATCTAGACAGAATACTCTCGATGGCACAACTATAAAAGTTGGAAAGGGTATTTGCCATTATGCCAAATTTTCTCAGCTTTCTGAGAAAGAAGAGACATTGTTGGTGCTTTGTAACCAGTGCGTCCACATGGGGAGTCCAAGAAAGCTTGTTGTGGATGACCACTCCCAGGAGCTTGACACTCTCCACTCGTTCCACTTCTGTGCTGTTAATGTCTAGGGGGGCATGAGTAACATCCGACCAAAAGTCAATAATGAGTTCCTTGCTTTTGCCGGCATGGAGAGCTAAGTTGTTCTCAGAGCACCATTTTTTCAAGTCTTCCATCTCCCGGCTGTAGTCTGGTTCATCGCCATCTGAGATTCAGCCAACTATGGTTGTGTCATTAGTGAACTTGTAAATGGCATTAGTCTTGTATTTGGCGACACAGTCATGGGTATACAGTGAGTACAGTAGGGGCTGAGTAAGCACCCTTGGGGACTCCAGTATTGAGTGTTAGTGAGGAATGAAATATTGTCCCCAATCTTCACTGATTGTGGTCTGTGGGTCAGGAAACGGAGGACCCAGTTGCAGAGAGTGGACTTAGTCCGAGATCACTAAGCCTAGTAATCAGTTTCAAGGGGATAATAGTGTTGAAGGTTGAACTGTAGTCAATGAGTAGGATTCTTACATAACTGTTCTTGGTGTTAAGGTGTTTTAAGGAGCAGTGAAAATCAAGTGATATGGCATTTCAGGTGGATCGGTTGGTCCGATAGGCAAATTGGAGTGGGTCAAGAGTAGTGGGGAGGCTGGAGTTGATTAATGCCATGACCAGCCTTTCAAAGCACTTCATGACCACTAAAGTTAGGGCCACTGGGCGGTAGACATTGAGACATGCTGCATGAGCCTTCTTAAGCACAGGGATGAAGTTGGCTCTCTTGAAACAGGCAGGGACAGGGGCCTGCTGTAGGGAGAGGTTGAAGATGTCTGAGAAGACCTCTGCCAATTCATCTGCACATGCTCTCGTACTCCATCTGGTCCCATCGCTTTCCTTGGATTCACATGAAGGAAACTGATCTGACCTCTGATGCAGTGACTGTTGAGATAAACTCATCAGGACTTGTCAGAATAGGTGTTACTTCTCTGCCGAAATTCTGCTCAAAGCGAGCACAGAAGGCATTGAGACAATCTGGGAGGGATATGTCATTGTCTGCGATCTCACACTGTCTCTTTATAACCTGTGATGTCATTCAGTCCTTGCCATAGTTGCCGGGTGTCTGTCTGGGTCTCTAGTTTGGACCGGTATTAGTCCTTGGTTGTCTTAATGGCTCTGCGAAGGTCATACTTGGATTCCTTATATTTGAGTGGGTCTCCTGATCTGAAGGCCTTCTGCCTAGTTTTTAGCAGGTTCTGTATGTCCTGATTCATCCAGGGTTTCCTGTTAGGGAACACCAAGATTGACTTCCTCAGTATGCAGTCCTCCACACACTCGCTGATAAAGTCTGTGACGATGGTGGCATACTCGTCCAAGGTACCTGCGGACTGTTTGAACATGGCCCAATCAGTCGACTCCAGACAGCACCGGAGTTGATCCTCTGCCCTCTCCGACCAGCACTGGACCTGTATCTACGAGGGGGTCTCCTGCTTGAGCTTTTGTCTGTCAGCCAGGAGAAGAAATATGGCATTGTGGTCAGAGTTCCCGAAATGAGGACAGGGAATGGAGCTGTGGGCATCTTTTACAGGGGTGTAGCAGTGGTCTAAAGTGTTCAAGCCCCTAGTGGGGCAGGTAATGTTCTGGTCGTACTTTGGCAACACTGTCCTTAGATTGACTTGATTGAAGTAGCCAATTACAATAAACATGGGGTGTTCTGTCTCCAGTGTGTTAGTACAGCACATCCAGAGCTTCCTCAACCTTTGGCTTGTGGCGGTATGTACACAGCAGTTAGTATAGCAGTGGTAAATTCCCGTGGTAGATAGAAAGGGGGCATTTGATGGTGAGGAATTCAAGGTTTGTGGAGCAATGGCTGCCCAGGGCTGCAACATCCATGCACCACAGGTTGTTGGTTAAAAAGCAAACCCCTCCACCCTTTGTCTTACCCGTCTGTACGGTCCATACGATGGATAGAAAAACCATCAGCCTGAAACGCGCAGTTGGGAATGGATGGGTTGAGTCAGGTATCTGTGAAGCAGGGTGCGCAGCAGTCCTGCAGTTCACACTGGAAGCTGAGCTGTGATCTAAGTTCATCCACCTTGTTCTCCAGAGATTGTACAGAGATGAGAAAGCTACATTATACTGTATCTCATTTTGCCAATAAATGGAATGTCAATCTTTGGTGTTTTAAAGTCTGTTGTGCCTTGCATTATTTTTTAATGCAAGAAACTGGCACAAAGAATAAGGTACACATTGATTGAAAGTTACTAATAAAGCATTTGCTTGCATATTTTTATTTTTGCTATATTGTGAATGATGGCCAAGAGGTAATTTAATCCCACGCTTTCATTACTGTTGTTCTGAAAATGCCCATTAAGGGGTGAACAGAGAAACGGTGTAGAGGCGAGACTCTTTACTTTCCTTCATTTTGAAGAATAGCTGACCTCTAAGCCTGCCCAGAGCACTAATGGCCTGGACTTATTCTGGTGGACTGTATCCAGGTGCCTGTATGTTTGCCCCTGTATCCCACTGCCACCTGTATGTTCATGAAGGTATTGGAGCCAAACAAATGTCCCATCCACCATCAGAACTATTTTCAGTTCTCACCTACCTCTGCTTCTGGCCCCAGTTGGAGTTTCAAAGTTCTGCTCCAGGAAATATCTGTTGGTGAAATGGTAGCAGGAAGTAATGAGAGGGCACCCAGTTTCATGAAATTGCTTCGTAAACCCTGGGCTGACAGTGGAAGGGGAAAAAGAAAATCTCTTCGTCCCAGGGAATAAAAGATCTTCCAGTCATCCATATCCCTTGCAGTGGGAACACATTATTGAGAATGCTACTGCCAGGAGGCTTGCACCAAAAGCATCAATATAAAGATGGTGCTGAAAAATGGTATTGAGGTAGAAGATTGAGGTAGAAGATGAACTATAATGTATTTGAATAGCAAGTAAAGTTCAAAGGGGCTTAATGGCTAACTCCTCCTCCTATTTTCTATCTTCCAAAGTATATATTAATTGTATTAGGAGAGAGATCTCCTTGTACCAGAGAGAGAAAGAAAGCAAGAGAGAGAGAAAGAAAGCAAGAGAGAGAGGAAAGAAAGAGAGAGAGAAAGAGAGAAAGAGAAAAAGAAAGAAAGAAAGAAAGAAGGAAAGAGAAAAGAGGCATGAACCTGCTTCTTTGAGTCCAGCAACTTCAAAATCTCCAGACTGTTTTCAGTAAATAGCCAGACAGTCAAAACCAAACCAAACCAAACCAAACCAAACCAGAGAAAAGCTGAGCTGAGAACTGGCCACTCCCCTCTCATTGTACAAGTTTTTTTTTAACTTAAAAGCTTTTTGTATGAGGCAGTATCTGTTAATTATAATCAAACTGGCCCTAAAACCCATGAAACATAGGCTTTTTGGGGTCTTTGTCTTTTATGACCTCTCTGGAAAAAAACAAAGACAACATAGCCTTGTTAAAGGAGCAGCATCGTCACACAGAGCCAATGTGATTATAGTTTCAGAAATTGTCCTGTCCTACCAATCCTTGTATATAGTTATGTTCAATAAAACCTTTTAACATTCCCGAATGTAGAGCTGATCTTACTAGATGGTGGCAATGGTGACAGGTTCATAGATCAAACAGGAAATAGCACAAAGCTTCTGAATTGAAGTCCAGCAACAGTTCAGTGTAAGGGAAAAGAACAAGGTCAGCAACCTAACCCACAGGAGAGGGGGAAAGTCTGGAGAGTAGTCCAAATGCAGTACGGTGCAGCAGTGAAGGTCTTTTAGAGCAACCAGATCACCAGATAGGTTTGTCCGCCAGCACAAGGGAAGACCAATTCTTTGTCTCAGGTGAGCAATGTCTTCTGCACTAACTCACCTATAAAAAGAATTATTGATGATACAACAATGCAGACAAGCTGAACATGAACCAGAATCACCAAGGGTGATGTAGAACCAACAATGCCCTGTGGTAGGAACAGCAGAAAAAGCACCAACACCCAGTTTGGAAGTTTTCCGAGATGGCACATAGTTTCCCAAAGGTGGGAAGCGCACATGGCCCACAACACATAAAGCCATGGCGGCAGCCACAGCAGTATGTCTTCATTTGGCCCATGTTAAGAAAATACAAAGTAACATTTTTGAAAGGCAAACCCCATACAGCCATTTCATCCCCTCAGGAAACTTACAGACAAGGAGAGTCAGTGTTGGAGATGGATTTCTGACAATGGACACTTCCAATTGTATAGAGGCTGGAGTCACTGTTCTGTCAGACAGCAATAAATGGCTGAGGAACTAATCCTGCCACCTTCATCTGTCCAAGGAGGAACTAGCTTAATGTCAAAGATCAGCTTCAAGCAACAATAAAACACAAAGGCAAAGAAACTTTTGAAATACCACATTATCTACAATAAACTAGGCTCACTATTCAGCAGAAGAATCTACATGGTACTTCACCTCATCCTTAAAGCAAACACATTTAACAGTCAGAAACAAGTGAATGAGTTGAAACAACAATTGCCAAAACTCTTTGAAGATCTGAAAAAAACAAACATTCCATATCACATCACACTGAAAGCAGATGCCAAATCTATATGTTTGTTCTCACACAAAAAGGTGGCATGTCCACTTAGAATCAAGGTAAAAGAGGTGACTGAGCTCAAGCTCTGAAAAGGACTTATTTCAAGAGGCACACCACCAGCCACCTGATTCTCTGCAATTGTGCTAGTGTTCAGATTATATGGAGCCATTAGAACAAGGTAGCACAACAAAAGATACATCTAATGGCATCTATAGGCAGAGTTTAGCCAAACTTGTAAACAGCACAATCTTCAACAAGCTAAGTATGAATAATAGCTTCTGACAATTTCCCCTATATGAGCACTCCAAACCTCTACCCACATTCCTCGTACTCCATGTACATTATTGTGTTAACAGCCATGGGGCGGCATGAAGGTTCAGTAGTTAGCATAGCTGCCTCACTGCACTGGGGACCCAGGTTAGTTTTCACCCTTCAGCAACTCTGGAGTTTGCACATTCTCCCCATGTCTGCTTGGGTTTGCACCGGGTGCTCCGGTTTCCAAAGATGTGCTGGTCAGGTGGATTGGCCATGGGAAATGCACGGTTACACCAATAGGATGGGGGTGTGGGTCTCAGCAGGATGCTCTTCAGAGGGTTGCTGTGGACTCGATGGTCTGAATTGCCTATTCCACAATGTAGGGATTCTATGATTCCAAACTGTCAAGCCTACTCTTTGGCATACCCAACAACTTCCAGCAGATGATGTCCAACATATTAGGAAGTAGGTAAGGTGTCACATGCCACACAGAACACTTTCTCATCCTTGGATTAACTAAAGCCCAATATTATGGCAGATTAAAGGTCTCTTGGGAGTGTTATAGGGAATTGACACAAAATAACAAATGTGAATCGTCAAAGTCAACAAGTAAATTTTTAGGCCATGTTGTTCAAGTAACAAGAAGAGAAAGACAGAAGTTATATTTAGACAGTCAGGAATACTACAGAATGACTAAAGGTTTAAGGAAATGGTGAACCAGGTGGAAAACTTTTACTCAACTTAAACCAATTTTCAAACAATTTTCATGAATACACATGTTAGGAGCAGTAATAGGCCATTGGCTCCTACAGTCAGCATTTGACTCAATAAGTGCTGGCTGGTCTATTTGTGACCTCAAATTCACATAATCTTAATCAAGAGAGTCATACAGTCATAGAGATGTACAGCATGGAAACAGACCCTTCGGTCCAACTTATCCATGCCAACCAATTTAGTCCCACCTACCAGCACTCGGCCCATATCCCTCCAAACCCTTCCTATTCATATATCCATCCAGATGCCTTTTAAATGTTGCAATTGTACTAGCCTCCATCACTTCTTCTGGCAGCCTATTCCACACACACCACCCTCTGCATGAAAAAGTTGCCCCTTAGGTCTCTTTTATATCTTTCCCCTCTCACCCTAAACCTATATCCTCTAGTTCTGGACTCCTCCACCCCAGGGAAAATACCTTGTCTCTTTACCCTATCCATACCCCTCATGATTTTATAAACCTTTATAAGGTCACCCCTCGGTCTCCGATGCTCCAGGGAGAACAGCCACAGCCTATTCAACCTCTCCCTGTAGCTCAAATCCTCAACATCCTTATAAATCTTTTCTGAACCCTTTCAAGTTTCACAACATCCTTCCGACAGAAGGAGACTAGAATTGCATGCAATATTCCAGAAGTAGCCTAACTAATGTCCTGTACAGCCGCAACATGACCTCCCAACTCCTGTACTCAATACTCTGACCAATAAAGGAAAGCATACCAAATGCCTTCTTCACTATTGCACTGCAGCAATTCACCAAGGCTCTATTGATAGCACCTATCTAACCTCCAACCAAGAAGGCAGATACATGGGTAGACCATCACCTGCACACCCCTTCAAGTTACATACCTTCCGGACTTGGAACTGTATTGTTGGTTTGTCACCATTGCTGGTTGAAAATTATGGAACTCCCTTCCTAACTTTACTGTTGAAGGTGCTACACTCCAAGGACTGCAGTGGTTTAAGAAGCTGGCTCATCACCACCTTCTCAAGGGCAATTCAAGATAGTCACTAAATGCTGGCCTAGCCATTAATGCCCATAACCTGTGAGTGAATAAATTTTAAAAAGTAATCATTTGAGTTGACTTTGTGCACATTAGATATTCTATGACATTGTGTACATCCAATATTGTTCGACATTATGTACATAAGCTATTGTGTGGCTTTCAGTATATCAGGTATTGTGTGTGATGTTCTGCACTTCAGACATTGTGTGGCATTGTATTGAATTAATCTACAATCACAGTTTTGTATTCATACCTGGCAAGTCAATTAAAGTGAGTTTGGCAAACAAGTACATTTATTCATAAAATTATTTATATTCCAATTGTGCCAAGAACATAATGTTCAACTCCAGAATAAATTATGGTCACTAAATGGATTTGCCTCACAGTTATATTAACTCCTTCATATTCTAAGATACCTTTTGGATAGCTTAAATTAGTAACTTATCTATATGTATTTCTCAATTTTTCAGGTGCTTAAAGGAAATGTGAAGTCTGATTTTAATTGCCCTTTCAAAGCTACTAGGAGCTGCTCAAACTGAGCTCTCTCCACAACAGTCATTTGCAAGGAAATGAAATGAAGACAAGGTTTCATCCAACAATCTGTGGTCACAAAAGGAGGGTTCAAAAGTCTTATTCTCAACAAGGAAGCTCCTTTTCCACTACCTGTATTTATTCTGGAAATCGATATTTTATAATTTTGTGTCAAACAGAGAAATGAAATAGTCCCAGGTCTATCCTATCAGATTATTTGCTTTTAAATTAATGCCATTACAAATCATATATTAGTTACACTTTCCTCTCACTACTTGTAACTTCATTTATTGTAAAATATATGGCCCAAAAGTTACTCTGAAATACAAAGTTGCAGCTACTTTTCCTGGATGACTATTGGCTTCATCTAGCAAAGCACTTGGAAATATTTACTAGCATTTCAGCCAAAAATGGTAATGGGACATAACTATATCCGTTAAAGGATCTGACCCTGGGTAATTGAGATTGGAAGCACAACACTTAAGCTTAGACACTAAAGTCATTTTCTACTTGAGATTATTAAGCACTCTTGTTAGCTTAAGTATACTTCAGCGCAATAATCAGAAGAATACAACAGAGAAGCAACCACAATGAATCAACCACTTAGTGAGACAGACTGGGAGATCTCAAGTGATTTAGAAGCAGAAAAGCATTGTAAGGTTTGATGGCTTTTCTAGTTCATTAATTACCTCTGTCAGTTTTCTTCGTCAACAAGGACTGAACTGACTAAACTTCAAAACTTAATGCACAGATAATTGTTCCAATGCTGCAATATTAACTAAATTAAACATATTATCACTAACTTAGTGTACAGGTAAAAATATAGGAGACCAAATGAAAGAAACCTGACATTATTATCTTGTATTTACTGAGATTTAATGAAGATTAATAAAACAACGATTGAGTGTGGGGGTTGGGGGTGGGGGGGTGGGTGAAGGAAGGGAGACAGTCGGTGGAGATGGAGGAAAATACAGATTAAAATATCAATTTCTCAAGTTATACTGCGGCAATTACATTCCAGGCTACCTTATAAATATATTATTAATCACCAAGTCTAGGCTATAGGGTTTTGGATGAAGTAAGTACTCACCAGAAAAAATTGACAAAACCTACAACAGATGTTGCTTTTCTGATCCTGGTGAATTAGAAATGTTTACTGAGCTGCAACAATGTTTAAATAACATTGCAAATGTATTTAAAGCATGCACTGTATCAAATACTTTAAAAGCATTGGCTTTAATGCTGAAGTCATGAAACGAGGAAACCTATTTTCCGGTAATTTTTTGTTCCTAATCAGCTTTTGACAAACCAAGTAAATTCATCCTTGTGGAGCAATTCAAGATGAAGCAGACTCCTTCTTCCAATGAATAGAGTAAGCTTCATTATACAATCTCGTGGAAATGTTAGCACTGCTTTAAAAATCTATTTTAATAGGCTCTCAAGGAATACTGATATGATTTAAAAACTTCTACGAAGAGAAGCAAACCACAGAAGTGGAAAGATTTTGTACATTTGACTTCATTGAAAATATTCCTTTCATATCCCTTCTTTCCTCTCTTCCTTCACAATTCTTTTTTAGTTGGTTATGGAATGTGGGCATTGCTGAGTAGGTGAGCATATATTACCCACACCTAACTGTCTTGGTGAAGGTAGTCATGACTATCTTCTTGAATTGCTGCAGTCCTTAGAGTAAACAAACACTTACAATGCTGTTACAAAGGGAGTTCCAGGATTTTGACTCAGTGACATTGAAGACATAATGGTGCGTGGCTCTCGGGGGAACTTGCAGACAGTGGCAAATCTATGAGTCTGTTGCCTTCAAAATGGTAGGAGTTGCAAGTTCGGAAGATGCTGTTGACATGTCACTGCAGCATATCTTGTAGACATTGTTGGAAAGGCGAATAAATGTGGAAGCTGGTAAAGCTGATGCTAATGAAGCAGGATATCTTGTCCTGGGCGGTGTCAACCTCCTTGAGTGTTGCCCATTAAGGCAAGTGGAGAGTATTCTATCACACTCCAGAACTGTGCCTTGTATATTGTGGATAGGCTTTGGAGAGTAAGGTGTTGAGTATTCATCACAGAATTCCTAGCCTCTGCCCTACTCTTGTAGCCACTTGTGGCTTGTGTTTTTCAATTCTGAACAGTGCAGATAGTACAGGATTCAGGGACAGTAATATCATTGATTGTCAAGGGGCAATGTTGGGATTTTCTCTTGATAGAAATGGTCATTCTTGTCTCTTCCGTGGCACTAGTGCTATTTGCCACTTTTCAGCTTAAATCTGTATGCTTTCCAGGTTTTGCTGCATTTGGACATGAGCTTCCTCAGAATCTGAGGAGTTGCAAATGGTGCAGATGTTGTAAAATTATCAGTAAACATCCCTGCTTGTGACAATATGGTGGAGGGAAATATTATTGATGAAGCAATTGAGGATGGTTGGGCCAAAGACCCTACCCTAAGAATTTCCTGAGGCTAAGATCATTGACCTCCAACAACCACAACCATCTTCTTTGGTGCTAGGTCTGACTCCAAACAAGTTTTCCCTTTGATTTCCATTTCCATCTAGCTTTGCAAGAGATCCTTGATGTCACATTTGATCAAGGGTTGTTTTGATGTGAAGGGCAGTCACTCCCATCTCACCTCTGGAGATCAACTCTTTTGCCTTGCTTGGACCAAGTGTTGAGGGGCTGATGAAGGGCTCTTGCCCAAAATGTCAATTCTTTTGCTCTTGGATGCTGCCTGACCTGCTGTGCTTTTCTAGCACCACACTCTTGACTCTGATCTCCAGCATCTGCAGTCCTCACTTGCTCCCAGGTGTTGAGGAGCTGTGGCATTGCCCAAACTAATTGTTAGGAAAAAGGTAATTGCAGGGCGGCATGGTGGCACAGTGATTAGCACTGCTGCCTCACAGCGCCAGAGACCCGGGTTCAATTCCCACCTTAGGCGACTGACTGTGTGGAGTTTGCACGTTCTCCCTGTGTCTGCGTGGGTTTCCTCCCACAATCCAAAGATATGCAGGTTAGGTGAATTGGCTATGCTAAATTTCCCGTAGTGTTAGGTAAGGGGTAAAATGTAGTGGTATGGGTGGGTTGCGCTTCGGCGGGGCAGTGTGGACTTGTTGGGCCGAAGGGCCTGTTTCCACACTGTAAGTAATCTAATCTAATCTAATCTAAGTGCTGCCTGAACACTGCTGATGATCCTTTCCAATACTTAGCACATGATCAAGTGTAGACTAATAGGCTGATAATTGGCCATTATGGATTTATCCTACTTCTTGTGCACAGGACATACTAGGCATTATTCCATATCGTCATGACATATCAGTGTTGGAAATGCACTGGAATAGTTTGGCTAGGAGACCAGCAAATGCAAGAGCATAGCTTCTCTGCACTATTGCAGGAATTTTGATTGGGCCTATAGTCATTGCAGTATCCAGCATCTTCAGTCTGATTTTGTTATCATATTAGCATCAATCAAGTTAATTGAAGGCTTGCACCTGTGATGCAGTGGACCTCAGGAGGATGTGGATGATCCTCTTCTGGCTGAAGAATGTTGCAAATGATTCAGCCTCATCGTCTGCACTGATGTGCTAGGCTCCATTAACATTGAGGGAACAGGAGAATCGACGTTTCGGGCATAAGCCCTTCTTCAGGGCTTATGCCCGAAACGTCGATTCTCCTGTTCCCTGGATGCTGCCTGACCTGCTGCACTTTTCCAGCAACACATTTCCGGCTCTGATCTCCAGCATCTGCAGACCTCACTTTCTCCTCCATTAACATTGAGGATGGAAATATATGTGCAGACTCCAGCTCTTCATAAATGGATTTGGCAGAACTCCAGAGCTCAGATATGACTCATTGGTTATGGGATTGGTTTAAGATCCAACTTGCTTTAATTTACATTTATTTATTTTTTAAAATTCTCTGGCAAATGATAGCACTTGTTATCTGACTTTAATTGCCCTTTAACTGTGTAGCTTGGTAAGCCATTTCAGAGGGCAATTGAGCAGCAACCCCACTGCTGTGGTTCTCAAGTCACATATAGGCCAGACAATGTAAGGATGGCAGATTTCCATCCCTAATAGACATTAATGAACCAAGTTCAAGTTTTACAATTGATGATAGCTGTCATTGTCAGTATATCAGAGACTAGTTTATGTTCTAAAATTATTAATTGAACTTACATTCCACCAGCTGCCATATTGGAATTTAAACCCACAATCCCAGAGCATTAGCCTAACATCCGGAGTTACTAATCTAGTGACTTTACCACGAAGCCACCGTCTTCCCCTAAAGGTAGACCAAGCAGTTGAAATCCTGTGCTGTAATTTCACCAGGCTCATTTGAGGCACTCATGGTGCTGTCCCTGGAAAACTCTGCTGCACTTTTCATTCAATGTGGGTTAGTCACCTGGCTTGGTGGTAATGGTAGAGTAGTAGGTAAACCAGGCCATGAGGTTATAGATTCTGAGTGAATAAATTCCTGCTGCTGCTGATTACCCACAGTGCCTAATGGAGGCCCAGATTGGAGTTGCTCGATCAGTTCAAAATATGTCTCATTTAGCATGGAGGTATTGCCACACAACACAGAGGGCATCTTCTCATGTGAGGACGTGACATAATTTCCACAAATGTTGTGCAGTGGTCAATCTTACTGAATTGAAATAGACACATCTGTACCAGGTCCATTGGTGAGGATGGTGCAAACAGATTTTTACCTCTTGCTGGTTCCCTCACTTCTTCCCACACACTCAGTCTAGCAGTTACATCCTTTAGGACTCGGCTAGCTCAATAGTAGATCTCGGAGTCACTTTTGATGATGGGCATTGAAGTCCCCCACCCAGAGTACATTCTGTGCTCGTGTCATCCTTGTTGCTTCCTCTGTGGTGTTCAACATGGAACAGCTGAGGGAGGTCCATGTTTGAACTAATGCCATGAGACCTCAAGGGCTTTGCAGTTAAATGTTGAGAAATGCAGGAGTAATTAAATATAGCTGTGGCACCACCTCTTGAAATAGTGATGGCTACAGATGCTGGAGATTAGAGTCGAGAGTGTGCTCCTGGAAAAGCACAGCAGGTCAGGCAGCATCCGAGGAGTTGAAGGTGTGATTGGAAGTGATAAGTCAGAGGAATGGGTGGAGCGGATAGGTGGGAGGGAAGGAAGATGGACAGGCAAGACTGGTCAAGGGGATGGTGCCAAGTTGGAGGCTTGGCATTGAGATAAGGTGGGGAGAGGGGAAATGAGGAAACTAGTGAAATCCACATTGAGCTCATGTGGTTGCAGGATCCCAAGGCAAAAAATGAGGCATTCTTCCTCCAGGCATCGGGTAGTAAGGGTTTGGCGATGGAGGAGGCCCATGACCTTGCATGTCCATGGTGTGGGAAGGAGATTGAAAATGTTCAGCCACAGGGCAGTGGAGTTGGTGGGTGCAGGTGGCCCAGAGATGTTCTCTGAAACGATCCACAAGTTGGCGCCTTGTCTCCTCAATGTAGTGGAGACCACATCAGGTGCAATGGATACAGTAGGCACCACTCTGCTGGGTGTGGGTCTTTTCTGCTATTAGGTGATAGGAATATCTCAGACATTGTAAAGAAGGGTCACTGGATTCTCTTTTTTGCAGAAATGCTGCCAGAATTGCTGACTTTCTCCAGTAATTTATGTTATGGTCAGTAAGCCTTAATTCTGCAAGTATGACCAAGTCAGCTGTTGCTTTACTACACCTCATCTCCCGCTTGGGCAGCCTACAGCCCAGAGGACTCAACGTGGAGTTCTCCAGTTTCAAATAACCTCTCGCTGGTACACTTCCCTCCCCACCCCACCCCCCTTCCACTGCTCCTTGCCACCAACCGGATTCATCCCTCTCATTGACCAACTAAGTTGTACCCTCTGCCGATCTTCACCTATCCCCACTTCACCACCCTGCCCCCGCAACTCCCTTGATCTGCAGCTCCTGCTACAACCACCACCCAGTCCTGAAGAAGGGTTACACCCAAAACGTTGACTTCTCCACCTTCTGATACTGCCTGGCTTGCCCATGTTATTTGAGGCCTCCAGCCGGTCTACTTTGAGTTCTAGCATCTGCAGTTTTTTTTATCTCTGACTAGTTTGTGGGAGAACCCTTCCAGTTTTTGGCTCAGGCCCTCAGATGTTGCTATGGTAGACTTTACACAATTGATAAGGATTTGTCTGCTGTTATCATTTCTGGTATCTCGGTCAGTGACAGATGCTATCATTTCGACTTTGTCAGAGTTTGGTATAACTGCTAGGCCATTTCAGGGGGCTATTAAGAATCAACCACATTGCTATGCATCTGGAGTCACATATAGTGTCATGATGCTGTGTGTTTGAGAGATTATTTTGTCCTGGTTACCTTCAAGAGAGAGATTGAATGACGGGTACCCAAGCTGGCAAGACCACTTGAGTAGAAAACTTGGAAGGGCTTGGGTTTTGTTTTTAAAAAAGCAGCCAGAATGAATGAGCCCAGCTCTCTCAGATTAGGATTTCTGGGTTTTGGGTTTTCAGTTGCATCAGAAACTGTTGGGGTCTCTACAGAGTTGGACACTTCAGGGAATGTGTCTTAGCTGGAAATCTCTTTGAATTTTCTCGATGTTTTCTCCTTCTGGATTGGAGAACTGCCTGTGAGAATCTGTGTCTGAATTTGCCCTTTTTGCTAAGATGATATTTGTGGGATGTTACTATATTGGAACAGTTATTTAATAAAATTTACTGTATTTGTTAAGTCATTCTAAATTCCTCTTTCTTTTGTTTATATTTTAACTATAGTGTTTAAATAAATTGTGTTTTGCCTAAAGTTGAGTACTTTGACCAGTTGCATCGCATCTGGAACACGGCAGTTCACATTTGCCTTTAAAATAAGAAAAGGTTATGATGGTAACCTAGACCCTAACATACTTTAAAGGAACTCTGGTCTGCTCCATAACAATAGGACAGACCAAGCAAGCATGATAGATTTCCTTTGGTAAGGCAATTAGTGAACCATTAGGTTTTACAACAATTGACAATGGCTTCATTACCTAATTCCATGTATAACGTCTGCCCTTTTGGGTTTTGAACTCATATCCCTCAAGTACTGGCCTGGACTTCTGGATTACCAGTCCAGTATCATTACCACTACACTACCACCTCCACCTAAATAAATACAACACAGTCTTCAGTAAGCTCTGGCATAGTGTCGCCTAAGGAATCTCTCGGCTGCTTTGTCAGATCTGCGTGTCCCTTAAGCATTTTACTGTGCCTGGTGTTGTGTGGGATTGCTGTGAATAAAGGACAGCCAAGTGGCTGCCTGCTTCATTAAAAATAATGAAGAATACAGAGAGACTCCAGAAAATGAAAGATTGCAAAAGCCTTTATAACATTTCTTGGCTGAAAATGATTATGATAACCAAGCAGTGTGAACAACGTTCAACATAATTAAATAGACCAAGTTTTATTTGCCACATTTCAATTACATACTGAATTATTATACATTTGTAAAATTGGATTACGCAATTTTTGTGTGTTGTATTTGTCATTCTTACCACAGGTAAGTCAGGCAATCACATAGGAATAGCACAGCAGAGAGAGCCTAGTCCTTCAGCTAGGGCTTGTCCTTGCAACACATAACCTGCCCATGTAGAAGTGGCTTACCTTTTGGTTTCTCTGGCTGAAGAAATTTACAACTAAAAATTCAAAGGTGCAGCTTATCTGAAAGCTTACGGCATCTTTGATAGTTGCAGTGAACTAGGAATAAGAAATTTACAGCAATCCTTGCTTAATTGATATTAAATAATTGGCATCGAGATAAACCGGATTTTCTGGTATTGCCGAGGGACTATTACTTCAGATAAAATGCAGAAATAGAATAAATGATACCATCCCAGGAGGAATCCAGCTGTCTAGAGTGTTATCCTGTCAGCTGCTTAACAGAGCATGGGTGGCACAGTGGTCAGCACTGCTGCCTCACAGCGCCAGAGACCCGCCTCAGGCGACTGACTGTGTGGAGTTTGCACGTTCTCCCAGTGTCTGCGTGGGTTTCCTCCGGGTGCTCCGGTTTCCTCCCACAGTCCAAAGATGTGCAGATCAGGTGAATTGGCCATGCTAAATTGCCCGTAGTGTTAGGTAAGGGGTAAATGTAGGGGTATGGGTGGGTTGTGCTCCGACGGGGCGGTGTGGACTTGTTGGGCCGAAGGGCCTATTTCCACACTGTAATCTAATCTAATCTAATTCCCATTGATCTAGAGGAGGCTAACGTTTCCTTCTGACTGGTGTACATCTTGAAGGTTCTGGGAGAAGTTAAAATGCATGAAAATGCTATGTTAAGTACACCAAAAATAATCCAAGTTAAGGCCAAAAAGTTAAGGAAAGTATCTTTGACATTTCGAAAATCCAAAAGAATACCAGGAAGTAAATTAAAATTAGAGATGTACTACCCAATGTGAACATGTCACATGCTGCAAGGACAAATCTCTCCTAAAAAGAACAGTTCTCCCTTAGTTTCTTTTTGCATATTATTGGTCAGATCAACAGTATTGTATATAAAAGACTAATGAAAATACCAGTAGTATGTTTGGCACTTGTTATTATAATTCTGATGATATTAGAGAGAATGAAAAGTAAATCATTCCTTCAGGCTTGATGTAATGCAAAACAAGTATCCCTAATCCAGTCCTTTCCAACTTGTTTCCAACTATGGCGCAACCTCAATGCTCGAAAATTACAATAAGGGGAGGGATGGTGTTAGGAGTTGTTTAATCCACAAAGTTTTTAAGTTTAAACATGCAATTTTCCCATGATGATTTGTAATACACCAGTTAAACCTGAGGAATTAACCAGTTAGACTAAAGAACAATTCAGCACAGGAATGGGCCTTTGGCTCCCTCCCCACCAAGCTTGCGCTGCCACATTCACAACTATTGTTCGCAGTCGGTCAGAACTCTGGACCCAAAATTTTCGCTAGTGACTGCAGTGAGCATCGCACCCCACAGGTTTCAAAAGCCTGCCCTAATACATGATACACTGCAAATAGAGATGATTTGGAAAAATGCCAGGAAAACTAATTCTGATAAAATGGCCTTTGACACTTGAATTCATTCATAGAGGAGGGCGGCCAGATTTTGTGGACACTGCTATAAACGCAATAAATTTTGGAAGTTTCTGGAAACAGAAACAAAAATCTGCAGCGAGACACATTTCTGCCTGACAATGCCTTTAATTTGAAGCCTACATTAACCCCTGTACTAATTTCTGAACAGCCTACATTGCTATATCCACAAGAGTTAAGGATATTGCAACATATTTAAACAGTCAATTAAATAATGCAAATATCAGCAGAATCAAACATAATAAAACTGGTTAAAAACAGTTAGTCTCTTACATGTTCTTCAAGTTCCACAAAATAAAATGCCAAAGTTGCATCCTATAGAATCAGTGGTTGTTTTGTCAAAGTGATAGCCTTGATTGTCAATACTGTAAGTTTGTGCTGGTGTATTCTTCACACCTTTGCGAAGAACTCAATGCAGCAATTGAAGCTGCAGTCATAAAGTGTAGCTAAATCCACACAACTCTTTGGAGTCCCATACTAAAAAGTTGTAAGTGGATTCTATTGCTAATATTTGCACAGGAACATCAATGCTCATGTCCAAGGTTACCATAGCACTTTGAATCCTAGATTTTAACACAATTGTTTTTGGGAATTTGACATTTTAACCAGCAAACAGAAGAATTCTCTCTGGTCTTGGGAGATTAATATCCTAACCTCACTTCTGACTGCAATGATTTATATTTAACAAAACAAGGAGGATCAATATACAAAGTTCTTTTTAAAAAATAGAAGTACACCATCTTCCAAATTACAACCAGTTTGCATACTAATTTGCATAAAGGCAGTACTCAAACATCACAGGTTTTAAACAAATTAACTGTCATAATGCAAAGAAATGCCTGAAACATTTGGGAAGATTGAGGTTCCCTAATTTTGTGCCTTATTCTACTTTTTTCCCCCAATTTAACTATTGATTGAAAGGGGAAATGCAATATTTCAAGTAGTTTTCATTAGATAGGAGATTATATACAATTTTTTCAGCATCACAAGTTCAATGTGGAATTTCTGCAGAATTCAGCCAACATTGGGATGGTGCTTTTTTTGGTTAATTTTCGATCTCCTTCACTGTCACAAATATTGTACATGTCAACTGAAAAGAAAACAGAAATGCATTCATCTCAGTTAAGAACAATGACAAACACAGCACCTTTCAATCCAAATGGATGGAAAATGATGGTAGAAGTTTTAACAAGGTTATTGTCATCATGTGTTGTTTTTAGAAAAGACATTCTGCAAATCATACCATACTTGCTTCACACACATCCATCATTTTATAATTTGACAGGATTACTGCGACAGTGCATGGTTTCAGGAAACTGCTAGCTAGTATGGTAATTGCTGCCATGCAGAATAGACATAAGTGGCACCATTGCAGCAATATTAAAAGAATTTATTTTAAAATGTGGATCTACATCATTTCCAGAATGCAACCAGACAGTTCATGTAGTAACTTTCATATCATAGACAAATATAATATACTTAAAACAAATAAACCTGCCTCAAGTAAGGAACTATGTGAAACATTTTGGAAGGTGAAATTGTTTTCTCGTCCTTTAGAACCGCATTACAATTAAAAGTGAAAAATACAGATTGTTTTAGTAAGCCTACTTTTGACAACAAAAAATGACTGCCGTCCCTTTTTCAGAAAGGCTGGAAACCAAACATGCTCAAAAGGTAAGCGGGGGGAAAAAACATATTGCTGTGTACTTTGGAGAGAATCGGAAACCGCAAAATACTGAACAATTTTTTTTACATGATCCTGCTTTAAATTTTTACTGCACAAATGTTTACTGAATTATATTTGCTTCTTCATAATTCTGGGAGGACCAAATATTGTGTTTTAAATAACTTCATTATAAACTTTAAAAATAATTTAGATGATGGAATCATACTGCTTTTCAAGACATTTGGCACTATGCATTGGAGAAAAATATTTAAATATCACTGTTCATCTATTCCACCAGCAAGGTACAATTTTCAACAGTTTTCTCAAGCGATTTGTTTCAATTTTAGTACATTAGAACTGGTTTTCTATCAGCTAAGTATCTACGGAATTAACAATAACTGAAATAGAAGGTTTACATATCATTATTATAGCTGCACCTTGAAAGTTTGAGTGTCACTGTATTTTCACTAACCATAATGGAGAAAAAATCATTAATTTCTGTTTGATGATTCACTTCAGATAAATACAGCTTTTTTAAACCCATCAAATAATTGCTTAGAGTTATCTAAAATTCCAGCATGGAGGTTATTCGTATCCAAAGAAGTTTGAATACATTAAAGTACAAGTAAATATCTATGAACAAAATGGCATACCAATATAAATATAGATCCTAATTTTTAACTTTAAGCTCTGATTATAGTCCTCAAAAAGCAGTCTCAAAATTTATGTGCAAGTGTTCTTTAAAACAAAACTACCAACATACCCTTCAAAATATGCATGTGTGTTATATATACAGACAGTAAGATAAAACAATGCAAATTAAATTTCTGATCCCTTCTGGAAAATACTGCCAGGGGAGGTGGTGGAAACATATGATAGCACAGTTTGAGAGACATTTAGCCAGGCACATGAACTGGCAGGGAATAGAGGGATACGGACCATGTGCAGGCAGATGGGATTAGTTTAAAATAGCATCATGGTCAGCACAGACATGTCGGGCCAAAGGAAGACACAGACGAAAGATGATACATATAACAAAAAAAGTGATATCCAAATCGATGTGTTAAGTGGTACGTTGAACTTGGTTAAAAGAACTAAACAAATCTAACTTTAATCATGTTGCATAAAAATGTAAAACAAAACAAAAAGGTGTCTCTTCATTGTCCACTTTTCTGTAAGCTTTAAGATCAGGAAAGGCAAATTCTATTTTACTCAACAACTTTCAGCTTTAGATTTTTTTTCAACAATGTTACCAATTTACGTCAGAAAATAATGTAATCTTATTAAAGACAGGCGTGCAGAAGTTATTTTTGTCATTCAAAAATATTTGCAATTTAGATATTCAAACTTCCTGCGCAACAGATTTCACTTCTTAATGACTACAGAATGAAACAGAATTACCCAAAATCTAGCTGTAACTTTGAATGAATCTGGTTGGTAGTCCAGCATAAATAAAAATCTCAATTCATTTTAAATCAATTACTTGCATACTGGACTGGCTCAGTAATTGCATACATTGTTGCTAGTGTATTTTGCCCAGTTGAATCTTCTTCCAGGCTTCAGATGCTGTAAAAATGCAAGAGTCTATGATCCCAGCAACTGTAAATGTTCCTCCAATGATTGCACAAATCTGGGGGTGAAAAATGTTATCGATCAGATTATGCAATTTCAAAATACTAATATTTCTCTGCACAACATTCACAGGCATGATATTTTATAAGGACACATCAAAACTAGCATTTCCCAAAAACAACTGGATGCCAGAGATTAAATGGATTTGTGCATCTTGAACCAAACAATATTACTGAATCAAGAATGTACTCTAATCCAAAACTGCCATATACATCAAGTTAAAGACAAGTGAATATACTCTTTACAAAATGACCTCAGACATCACCTCTCTCCCAAAAGGTAGACTGCTCAAACACCACAGAAACAAGGCTGAATTTGAGAGTGAAGATTAAATAAAACAAGAGACAATACACCTCATGATGAGCCAACAAAACACATTTCCACTGATCACTGTAGCTTGTTACCACTCAAGTGGTGGCCCCTGCCAGACTACAAGTAGTCCCACTTGTCTAAGTCAGAACTTTCAGGGTCATGAAGGTATGGTTACAGGGAGAGTGAAGGGAGATCCAGGAGCAAGGATAACAATGCCAAGCAAGGAAGTAGCATCTGAGAAGCATCAGGATATGCCTGATGTGGAAAGGAGTTAGTAAACCCCCCATTTCTCTCCTGTGGCTCAAGCAAGGTGATCTGCTGGGCCACTCCTCAATCTGCCACATCCCATAACTCCTCTTGTCGAAAAATTGCAGAATGACAAGATAGGGTTTCAATCAAGATAAGGGCATGTGAGTCACCTAAGCCTCACCTATATTCCCTAAAGCTCTTAAAATTACAGACAGATCAGGGGAAGTCGGAAAGCAACAGGAAGACCAGTATAAATTTGAGTATTTTGCCAATACCAATGTCTGCATTCCTGCCAGTGGGTTACAATGAATTATAACATATTTTGTTACAAATCTCCCAACAAAATGTTATAATCTCAACTCATGTTGTACTGGATAAGTCTGATCCCAGATAGAAACCTGGTTTGCTAGACCATATTTTGATGCTTTGGTTTTAACAAAGTTGTTTCTCACTGAAAAAGAAACACTCAATTCTTCAGATTTTGTTTAAACAGTAAAATAGAAGCTTATAAACAAAATAATGATAAAATATAATAAACTAAACTTGTGACACAAATTCAAAGAAAGTACAATCCCATTAAGCCCAAAAATACTGAAACCAGAGATAACTTCCTCCTGGAGCAATTATATATTAAACATAATCAGCTTTAAGTATCTTTTTCAGAGTTTTATTCCATCACTTCTGGTCTAGGTTTGACACTAACTCTTTAATTTAGGTAATCTAGTTTGGAACCTGTTGGATCTTATTGATTATTAGATGCTTGATTGAGGTTGTTAACCTGGGCCCAGAGTGCTAGCTGACCAATACAATAAATAAGGGATTCAGAATCTCCTCACCTCAGGAACTGACACCGAGCTGGCTGGCTACAGCCAGCATCCTGTGTGCATGTAAATAAAGGGTGACTTGGTGATGGGATACTGGCCTCTGTGCAGCTATTTCATCTAGTTTCACATGTCCTTTTCTTCTTAGGAACACATCTTTATCAAAAGGACTTCACAGGACTGCCTAAAAGTACAGCAAGTCTGAAACAAAACCTCTAATCTACGGGTGTTGCCCCCCCCTCCCCCCCCCCCAAACTTAATAAAGAACAAATTCAAGAAATATCTAAGAACCCTTAAGACCTTGTTGGGTCACAAAACAAAGTCCATTAGTACTGTACCAAAAAACTTTAATTCTAAAACAAGGCCTTAAAAAATTATTTTAAAACAAATCATTATGGCTACAGAAATACTTAAGTAATAATTAACTTCAGACAGACAAAATCTACATGTTACTTACTCAAACACCCAAATTACAATAGATAAACCTTTATAAATTTCAGTCTACATCACCATATAGAAAATGACAAAGAATACCATACTCATGAACATCAATTAATCAAATACACTCCTGACCAGTATTTTTCTTTCCCTGAAAATGGTGTGCTATAGCTTAAGAGTGAAGTCTCACTTAACATTGCTTTCATGACCCCGTCTATTTGTAGATTAGGAGAACAGAAAAGTCCAAACTTGATCTCCTACAGCTCTCTGTATTGAAGGACAAACACCACAGGCAATCAAAATTTCTACTGTCTTTTAAAACAAGTATCAGGTAATAGCCATCTGTAAAAAGTGGGAATGTAACCAACTCCTCTAATGCGCAGTGGCATTACTATTGTGAAATCCCCTTCCATTGACAACTTAGTGGTCAACACTAATCAAACTCTTAAATACAGTGGCAACAAGAACCGGTCAGAGGTGAGAAATTCTTAACTTGCCTCCTGAGCCCTCAAACCTGTCCACCATCCACAAAACACAACTCAGGAGTGTGGCTGAATATTCTCTGCTTGCCTGGAAGTCTGCATCTCCAACAACACTCAAGCAGCTTAACACCATCCTGGACACTTGAATCTGCAGCCCATCCACCATCTTGAACATTCATTCTGTCCACCACTGACACATACTGGCAGTATATGTGCCACGTATAAGATGCCATGTCTCTTTTGGCAATGCCCTCCAAACTGTCTAGAAGGACAAGGACAGCAGACAACCATTGGAACACCACCAGCAGCAGGTTCTTCTCCAAGCTACATACCATTTTGACTTGGAATTATGTCACTGTCCTTTCACTCTCATGATCGAAATCCCTTCCCAAAAGCACTGTGGATGCACTTAAACTGCCAATACTACAGTATTTCAAGAAGATTTCCCACCACCACCTCAAGCGCAACAAATGCTAGTCTTGCCAGAAAAGCTCACATTGCATGAAAGAATAACAAAAAATGTCAAAATTACTGACAGAATGAAGAAAGATATTCTGTTATTCATCTTAAACTAACACAAAGCAGTGATGAAAATTGTCAGCAGCACCCCCGTTATAATTCCTTTTCAGTGAACTCAATAGAATATTTAACCTTCACTCTTCCACTTTGTCTCAGACCTGAAATGACTTTTACCAGAAATCGGCTGTATATAAATTTTGGAGTATTTTGTGAAGGCTTCTCTCCATGAGCCAAGCAAATTTCCTCATGCTATTCTCTGCAGCTTGTCTCATGTCTGCATAATATCTCTAAGGTGTCCCACTTACACTATACTTTGCTCAGCAATAGCTGATCCATTCGTTGCTACCGAGACCTCCCAGGATTCCTGGTGCCAGCTGCTATTTTTAAAGTTGGGTGTGTTGCTGGAAAAGCACAGCAGGTCAGGCAGCATCAGAGGAGCAGGAAAATCAACATTTCGGAGCCCTTCATCAGGAATGAGGCTGGGAGCCTCGGGGGTGTGATACAATCTGTCTCCTGCTATTTTTAAAGACCTGAGAACCAGGTCAAGTGTGACCAGCCAAGAGTCACCCTGCACAGTGCACATTGTTGGAGGGGAATGAGAAACAAATGCTTCTGAGAGCAAATTGCAAAGACAACTGCACATTTGTAAATGTATTGTTTTTTTTAAGAACCAACATACAAGTTACTTAACTAGAACCCTCTGGAAGGAAGTGCTACTCTTTCCCCAACACCCAAGATAGTATAACATTTTTCAATTGCACAATGTGGGTGCATCGCATTAAAATCACCTCTTCTCATCAATAGCAAAAACAAAGCAACAAGCATCCAAACTGAAGTCGCACATGCCTCTGCAAACGACAGAGACTACTTGCCTTCCAAGCAGCAAAACATTTGCAGTCACGGAGTCATCAGTGCACCCAGCTCACATCTATTGGGACTGGGTGTCAGTTAAGTACTGTCCAACTTCATGTGCCTGACAATGTTTCGCCGCATCATGCAAGTGGTGATGCTCCTCCTGCTCAATATCCTGATCGTTCTCCTCAGAAGACACCTGTCATTCTCCCTGTCCTTCGGTCCATCACAAAAAACTTCTAAGTGCACAAACTGAGAATCAAGTGAGAATAGTTGACCCTTCACTTCTCCAGCATTTGTGTGCATTCTGCACAAATCCCATTTTTATTTTACTTTGAATAGAAAATAAATCTCATGGTAGCTATTCATGATTAATATGAAAGCCCATCAACAGAATAGGTTGTAATTTGTGCGCAAATTTAATATTCTTCAGTCACGTAATAGTTGTACAGTACTCCCTTAGATTAGATTAGATTACAGTGTGGAAACAGGCCCTTCGGCCCAACAAGTCCACACCGACCCGCCGAAGCGCAACCCACCCATACCCGTACATTTACCTCCTACCTAACACTACGGGCAATTTAGCATGGCCAATTCACCTGACCTGCACATCGCGGGAATTGAACCCAGGTCTCTGGCGCTGTGAGGCAGCAGTGCTAGGCATTGTGCCACCGTGCCGCCCACAATATATTTTTGACAATAACTGCCAAACTAGGATTTTATTCCACACACACACCATTTTGGGGATAAAAATAAAAGGTTACAGCTCAGCAAGGTGATACTAGAATATTAGAGTAGTTATTAAAATGAGCTGCAGAAGACTTTTTTGTACCCACCGAGGCAAATTTAGATTGTTTGAGATTTTTGATTATGCAAGTTCCATATTCAGCAGGACTGGAAATTACATGGATGTGAAAAGTTTGCAGCAGTGCATTGAGCATCACTTATACACTCAACCCAAATCTCTTTTCCATTAAGTTTAATGCAGAACGTAACATGTCACTGAATCTTCGACCACCAGTTTCCTGCCATTCTGAACATGAAAGGGAGGATTTTTGTTTTAGGATTGAGATCCTGGCACAAAGATCGCGGGCAGGTCCCAACCTGTCACCAGTAAGTCCCATCTTTCACTGCTCACATTACAGACACAGAAGAGGACCTGCCTACTGACGGGAAAATTCAATTACTATTGGGGAGAGTCCTTAAGTGTCTTTTAATTGCTTCAATTTTACTACCTGCCTGTGAAAATGACCAGGGTGGGGGCAGCGAAACTGGCCGGCTCAGTTATCATCTGATGAATGTTAATTTAGAACTTGCATTCTCTTAAGTCGCGACTGAAACTTTATTTTTATACAAAATAATTAAATCATGTTCTGCATTAGAATGCAATCCTAAGCGTTCAAGGGATGAACTAATGAAAATGGAAACTGCATTATTTATTACAATGTAATCTATTTGCATTTAAGCCTACTCAGTGATTCATGGTTTTTACACTACGATTAATCTCTATTCTATATCTGACAGAAGTTAGGGTAAGATAACATGGTTCAGATGAATATGCATTATTTTAAAATCATATCAAAGGAGGGGTTTTTCAAAGTATATGAACATTTGCAAGTTTAATTTTTAATAATTTATGAAATTAAATTTGACACCTACTGTAATTGGTGAGCATATATTTACTGCGTAGGTGTAAAAGCTCCCGCTTCATCCCAATGCCTACTCCATAAACAATACACCATCTGCTATCCAGCAGATAATCTCCCTAGAAACAACTCTGGACAGCTTTCAGTGCATTACGATGATTCACAGGTTACCATGGCAACAATGATGCAAATCCTCACGATTAGCACCATCAGCTAAATTTGTCCTATAAGAATGATGTCCTTCGACTTACAGTCTCCAAATCAGAAGTACAGCATTCTATAGAAATCTTAATCATCAATCTATATTGTCGTCTTATTCCATACTTCCACTCTTAAATTTAGACAGAGAGCTGCATCTAATTCAGAATTATAAATGTCCTACAGCTTCACCAGATAAATATCAGAGATCCTGGTCACTTCCTCAAGTATAACCATTCTTATCAAGGGCTTGGATTCTCAGCTTTGGAATCTCTTCCAATCCATAAATACAGTGTTCAGTTTCAATTTACATCAAAAGGTCATCTCTGTCCCTCCTCTGAAAGTTCCAGCATGATAACCGACTGGAACTCTAAGTGGAGAACCAAAAGGACCAGATCAAACACATGATCCATACATTTTTGAAACTGACCTGCTGAAACGACAAGAATGTGACGAGGCAACTCAGAAACATTTGAGCTGAGGTTACTTTGGTAAGTTTTTAAAATGATCTGCAGGTTGGCAATAGACTTATACTGATATAACAGCGACAGCTAATTACAAAGTACTTCCCAAACAACATTTAAGCTCCAAGTTACTGCAAAGTTACTGCTCCAATGAACAGAGATCACTTAAAACACATGTGACATATGCAGGTTGCAAATCCATTTGCTTAGCATCTGCAGTATGATGCTATCCACCACCAACCACTCCAGCACACCTTCTCAGCAATATTAGTAACTCCATCTGGTTTCTCAGTGAGTTTACAGTACAACAATGCAATAATAGTTCATTTGGCCACTTAAGTACAGAAAGTCAAAAAAAAAGGACAAAAGGAATTGCAATTGATAGCTTGAACAATTTCCAAGTCCACGTGGGCGGCACGGTGGCACAGCAGTTAGCACTGCCGCCTCACAGCGCCAGAGACCCGGGTTCAATTCCCGCCTCAGGCGACTCTGTATGGAGTTTGCACGTTCTCCCCATGTCTGCGCGGGTTTCCTCCGGGTGCTCCGGTTTCCTCCCACAGTCCAAAAATGTGCAGGTTAGGTGAATTGGCCAAGGTGTTAGGTGAAGGGATAAGTGTAGGGGAATGGGTCTGGGTGGGCTGCGCTTCAGCGGGTCGGTGTGGACTTGTTGGGCCGAAGGGCCTGTTTCCACACTGTAAGGAATCTAATCTAATCTAATAAATAATTTTAATTAACAGGCTTCTTTTGAAGTACTTTCTAATCCTCCGAAAGCAAGTAACAACCATACAAGGCAACTATAAAATTGAAGATTGGATCACTCATTTTCATTTTCTGAAATTGTTCAATTACATCACAATTAGAAGAAAGCTTGAGCAAAACAGAGGTACGTTACAAAATTATTAAAACTTTTGATCAAACCATAATTCTAGTTTAAAGTCGTTATACATTTGTTGGATGATATGCATAACATACAGATTTGAAGTCAACTCGTAGATATGTCTATACAAAAAACTCAAAGAATGGATCTATTTAACATTGAGCTTAGCAGTATATGCAATGAACAAAAATGAAATCACTGGATTAGAACCTAAAATAACTAGCAGTGTATTCAGAATGGAAGATTTCTGAACACAGTGTTACAATACTCTATTCCAAATGTATAGGCCTCGATGCCACGCCAGTAGTTATGGAAAAAACTGTAAAATTTGCCATCACCATTCCTCTGAAACTGAGATCATGAAAGCACAAAGAGGGATCATGCGGTCCATTGAGCTCCATGTCGAGCAAGCCCATCAGACCAATTCTCCTGCTCTATTGCCATTGCCTTTTAAGCTTGTTTTCCCCAGATGCCCATCTAATTTCCTTCTGATATCAATGATCATTTCTATTTCCACCTCATAAATGAATTTCACTACAATAATACTTGAATAATAAATAATTTATTCCTCACATCCCACCTGCGCCTCCTGCCAAAAACTTTAGATCTGTGGACACCCGGTCCTTCCACCAATAGCTAATAGGAATTGTTTTCTTTGTCTATCTTATCGAAACAGAACATAATTTTGTACACTTTGAATATTTCTCCCCTTGATCTCCTTAGCTCCAGGAAGAACAACCCTAGCTTCCTTCTCTAACTAAACCTTGTACCACTGTAACTAGAATCTGCCATCTCTGAACTCATTCTGAAAAATCTCTTCTGCACGCCATAAGGATCTTACCACGTGGTGACCAGCTCTACACGCACTCTTACAGTTGTGATATAATCAGAATTTTACTTCATTGTTGTTGTATCAACATCTTTACTGCTTCCTTTTATGTCCTCTGCCTGAAAACAGGTCTAACCAATAGTGCCTCAGCCCTCAAGGTAGGGCAGGGAGGAAGGATGGAAAAAAACCCAGTCAGACCACAGAACAAGGCTGTACTGTTGGCACTAATTTGGTTCACACTAGTTAGTCTGGTCTCACCTGAACCAACTGCCCTAGCCACTCAGAAGACAAAAGTTGCTCTGCCAGATGTAGCTTGGAGCTAGAAACACTGCCAATAGAAGGCTCAATTTCTTTCCATCATGTGGCTGACCAGGAAGCTGTCCTGCTTTTACTACCTGCCATGGTGCATTTGAAAGGATTTAAAGTTGATATCCACCTTACTTCACTATGTTAATGAATGCACCTTCCTTGGCTATCAATTTGCAATTTGAGCACAGTGCTTCTGTTCAGAGGCACAGACACCAACCATAGCAACACTATACCACCACAAGACTTTGGTTTGGAAAGGCCAAAATTCCATATTTGATTAGTGACTCTCTAAATACATCTTGTCATCTTCCAAGATCTGTGAACCAAAAGCCCAGATTCCTCTATTATGTCATAACCCTTTTGTACTGAACCATTAATTGTATGAATTAAAGCATCAATCTCTTTCACTAAAAGACATCATCTGACTCTTTTCGTTCTGCTAATCAATCTTTATCCTATTGTAGTAGATTAGCATCATCCTATCGTTTGCCACACCTTACAGCTTAATAATGAGCAAAGTTTGAAACATTTTATAGATCTATTATCCTCAAGTCTGAAAAGCAACAATTTAATTTAACACTCTGCTTTCTGCCCTTAAGCTTTTTTGTCCCCTAAACAGGAGTTCACACTGACCTATCTTTAATAGAGTCATAGAGACTTTCAGCATGGAAATAGACCCTTCAGTCCAGTTCGTCCATGCCGACCTGATATCATGAACTCATCTAGTTCCATTTGCCAGCACTTGGCCCATATCCCTCTAAACCCTTCCTATTCATATATCTGTCCAAATTATTTTTATATATTCTGATTACACCAGACTCCATCAGTTCCTCTGGCAGCTCATTCTGTACACACACCATGCTCTGCATGAAAATGTTGCCCCTTGGATCCCTTTTAAATCTTTCCCCTCTCACCATAAACCTATGCCCTCTAGTTCTGGACTCCCCCCACCCCAGGGAAAAGACTTTATCTATTTATCCTATCCATGCCCCGCATGATTTTATAAACCTCTATAAGGTCACACCTCAGCCTCCAACGCTCCAGGAAAACAGCCCCAGCCTATTCAGCCTCTCCCTGTAGCTCAAATCCTTCAACCCTAGCAACATCCTTGTAAATCTTTTCTGAACCCTTTCAAGTTTCACAATCTCCTTCCAATGGGAGGGAGACCAGAATTGCACACGATATTCCAACCGTGGCCTAACCAATGTCCTGTACAGCTACAATATGACCTCCCAACTCCCGTACTCAATGCTCTGACCATACTAAATATCATCTTCACTGTATTATCTACCACCCACTCTACTTTCAAGGAGTGATGAACCTGCACTCCACGGTCTCTTTGTTCAGCAACACTCCTCAGGACCTTACCATTAAGTGTATAAGTCCTGCTAAGATTTGCTTTTCCAAAAATGCAGCACCTCACATTTATCTAAACTCCATCTGCCACTCCTCAGCTCATTTGCCCATCTGATCAAGATCCCGTTGTGCCCTGAGATAACCTTTTTCACTGTCCACTACACCTCCAATTTTGGAGTCATCTGCAAACTTGCTATCTCTGCATCCTACGTTCACATCCAAATAATTTATATAAATGACAAAAAGCAGTGGACCCAGCACCAATCCTTGTGGTACACCACTGGTCACAGACCTCCAGTCTGAAAAACAATCCACCACCACCCCTCTGTCTTCTGCCTTCAAGCCAATGTATCCAAATGGCTACTTCTCTCTGTCTAACCAGTCTACCATGACAAACCTTGTTGAATGCCTTACTGAAGTCCATGTAGATCACATGGAGGGCTTTTGCCCGAATTTTCCTGCTCTTCGGATGCTGCCTGACCTGCTGTGCTTTTCCAGCACCACTCTAATCTAGACTCCATGTAGATCACGTCCACCGCTCTGACCTCATCAATCCTCTTTGTTACTTTTTCAAATACCTCAATTAATTTTGTGAAACATGATGACCCATGCACTATCCGTAATCAGTCCTTATCTTTCCAAATGCATGTAAATCTTGTCTCTCAGGATTTCCTCCAACAACTTACCCACCACCGATGTCAGGCTCATCGGTGTATAGTTCCCTGGTTTTTCCTTACAATTTTTCCTTAGTAATGACACCATGTTAGCCAACCTCCAGTCTTCCAGTACCTCACCGATGACTATCAATGATACAAATGTCTCAGCAGTGGGCCCAGCAATCACATCCCTAGCTTCCCACAGATTTCTAAGGTACATCTGATCAGGTCCTGGGGTTAATGTAATGAGCCTCAATTTTACTAAGCAGTCTTTAGTGCATTACTTTGTCAAAAACTCTTTAAAAAAGACAACATATTTTGCACTTCCATCATCAACCTTCTCCATTACTTCATCAAAAAAAATACATTACATTCAAACAGTTTGAGTTTACAAATCAGTGCCACTCTGATGAATTAACTCAGACATTTCTCCAAGTACCGACTGATCTTTCCTAATTGTCATTTCTAAATTACTAATGATGTTAAAATTAGCTGGCTAGTCTTTGCTAGGAATTTCCTTACACCTTTTCTTGAAGTAGGGTTTCACATTTGCCACTCTCCGATCCTCTGTAGTAGGGAAGATTGAAAAATTATGGCCAAACCTTTTGTATCACCAGCCCACCTTTCACTTAGCAATCTGGAATCTACATCATTCCGATCAAGCAATTTATCCATTTTCTAAGCATAGCCAGATTTTCCAACATTTCCTGCATCTTAATTTTCATTCTGCCATCTCACCTTCTATCAACGATTTGTCTGCAGCTTCCACTAGTAAACACTGATCAAAGTGTTTATGAAGTACTCTTAAACTACCCTTCAATTTAAGTTTTGCCTTATGCCTCCAGGACAGATAACGTATTATATGCTTGAATAGGCTTTTCCTCTCCCTCTGCTATTTGTTTACTACAGGTCATTCTGCTGTAACGCATGTTTCGTTAACGTGAATTTGATATAATGTGATTGACAAATTGGGGACACTATTTCTCAAGGGCAAACTTTTAAAGTGTGTATCGGTTAGAACACGATTCTGGCCCCATTTGTTTAAGTGGTGCTGCTAACACCTGATTTTCTTATAACACAGAATTGCATGAGAATAGAATTACCATATTATAGCAGAACCAACTGTATTTACATGCCAGATGATGATTTTGGGGTCCTGTTCAATGTTAACTATCTTTTTGTCAGTCTTATTTTCCTCTTCACTTCCCCTCTCAATAGACTGTATTTGGCCTGTTTCTCCTGAGGAATTCACCCAAGATGTATCCCACATTCTTTTATTTTTATTTCATTTGTATCATTTATCTCCATTATCATCCATCAAACCCTGGATTTGGTCTTCCTGCTTATTCCGCTTGTTGACATACCTCGCCTGTACCAGAAAGACTTATTCCTTAAAAACCACCCATTGTTCTATTACCGTTTCCCTGTGGAACTTTGGCTCCATTTTATCCTGGTGAGATCCCTTTCATCCCACTGAAGTTAGTCCTTCACTTTAGAATTTCCACATTAAACTGTTCCTCGCTCTTCACCTATGGACTGTGGGACCCCAACGTTGAGACCAAATGGGAGCTTAATCTGCAGGCCTGTGTGGATCTCATTAATCCACCAAGCAGCGTAATAATAATACACAGCCTGACAGATAAGGTTTACGGTCACTCTAGCCCTTCAGCAGAGAACAGGCAGACTGCCTCGTGACAGGAAATTAGCAGAAGAGCGCCAAGTCTCACAGGATTATTGAGGTGGCATTATCAGCTGAGCTTCACCAATATCAGTTCCTGAGCTCAAGCGTTGCCATTATTTGCTTTTCCTGAGGCCTGTTAATCATTCCTCATTTTCCAGCTGTCACACTTACCACATCTTTGCATCCCACCCCATCTCTGTATTTCTGTTACGACATGGGGTAAATACCCCTGCTTAATTTAAAGCAACAACACAGAAAAGATTTATCCCATGCAGTAATCCGGGAAAATTCGAGAGGCCAAGAACTATTTAAAGTAAAAATTAACAACTTTATTTCTTAAAGTATAACAGAGAATAATTAACTAACAACTATTTACAACTCCTTCCTCTAACCTATCTTTTACCTTCCCCTCTAAAATACTAGTCTGATAAAACCCCCAATTAAGATTTACAAAATAAAACTTCTTATCTAAAAACCAGGCAGCTTTCAGTTTTCTCTTTATTCCTGTCTTCTTTTCTTCTTCTTGGAGATTCTGCTTCATAGATTACTGATCAATAAAGGTACCTTTAAAAGAGCTATTTCTCAGACAGTTTTTACATGCTGGTAGCCCAGCAGTTCTCTTCTCAACTGTTCAATTTTCCCCAGTCTTATACCCCCAAAGCAACAAATTGTGTCATTGGCTTTTAAGATTGTCAATATACCAAATTGAAACTGGATTGGAGTTAGCATAATTTTCGGAGTATACATGAAACTGATTGGCTTAATTCAAACCTGTTTCGTCATTCCCAGGCAACCAGCTAATCGAGTTGTTTGACCAAATGTTACATTATTTTGTTTTCTGAACACTTGGTTCTGTTGGATAGTTGTGTTGCTTTTAGCTCTCTTAAAAGGTACAGTACACCCACATCTTCACAATTTCCCATGGCTAATCCATCTAACCTACATATCTTTGGGCAGTGGGAGGAAACGGAACACCCAGAGGAAACCAATGCAGACACAGAGAGAATTTGTAAACTCCACACAGACAGTCACCCAAGGGTGGAATCAAACCTGAGTCCCTAATACTGTGAACCCTTCATTTCCTTTTCATTGTGTCCCCTTCCCCCATTAGCTGGTCTCATGGTCACAGTATTGATGCATGTTTGAGTGAGAGGCCAGTCAATAACCATCAGCTCAGCAAAGGCTCTGTACTTTAACAAGCAAAGCCATTTTTCATTACTTTGATTGACATCTTTAAGCAGTTATGATAAGTTGTCCTTTCTGTACTCGCTTTTGTCTCAATGTTTATTGGGACATGATTAAGAGGGGTGAAGCGCTGATGTTTGTTATTTTATTGGTCATTGAATTTTTAATGATTTTTCTAATTGACACTTTCAAAAGGTTGTGCAAAAAACAAGTTTCTTATTTAAGAATATTTCTGAACGGGTGTCTTTTTTCCCTCAGCAGTTCACCACTTGCTATTGTTATTACATGGGTCATTAATTATTGACATAGTGCACACCGGATGAATGGGCAAGGATGGGACATGAATTGGCATTGAGCAGACATAGAAGGTGCAAGAGGACATGTGTGTGGCTGAAAGGAGGGTATAAACATTGACATGAAGGCCATGGGAAGTGGTTGGATGGGTCCTAAGTAGCAAGTTTAGAGGGACAATTATTACAAATGGAACAAAGTCCCAGAGAATAGAAGCTGACCACTTAAACAGCCTGCCTCAGCCCTCATTCACCCTTCTGGCCATGGTTGTGTTTCCGAGGATCAGCTGGCTAGATGACATTCCACACATGTATTCCCAGAGCAAAAACTGTATGCACCCAGGTAGGTTAAACCACGGCATGTCTACAAAGCTATTAAATTCCCAATGCTTGCAACTCATCTCAGTAGAAATATTCTAGTCTCAGGTATCAGAAATAATCACTGAAAGATATAGTTATAACTAAGTTAGATGAGAAGTTAGGCCACTTTTTGAATATGGTGTTCAGTTCTGGTCTCCCTCCTATAGGAAAGATGTTGTTAAACTTGCAAGGGTGCAGAAAAGATTTAAAAGGATGTTGCCAGGGTTGGAGGATTTGAGCTATAGGGAGAGGCCGAACAGGCTGGAGCTATTTTCCCTAGAGAATCGGAGGCTCAGGGGTGACATGATGTGGGTTTAGAAAATCATGAGGGGCATAGACAGGGTAAATCAACAAGGTCTTTTCCTCAGGGTGTGGAAGTCCAAAAGCAGACAGCAATAGGTTTAAGGTGAGGGGGAAAATATTTAAAAGGGATCTAAGGAGCAACTTGTTCACATGTGGCAAGAGCATGGAATGAGCAGCCAGAGGAAGTGGTGGAACCTGGTAAAATTACAACATTTAAAGGGCACATGTACATGAACATGAAGGCATTAGAAGATATGGGCCAAATGCTGGCAAATGTGTCTGGATCAATTTTACTATCTGGCCAGCATGGACAAATTGGACCAAAGGGTGTGTTTCTGTGCTGTACAACTCTATGACTCTGAGTAAAATTTTCACTAAACTCAGCATCTACATAAATACTGCAATGATTCTCCTGCAGTGAATACACTTCAAAATTTGAGATAGCATTTTGCTGAATATCAAGTGTATTGTTCAAACTCTTTTGACATGAAATTATTTAGCCTACAGAAAGATTTTTCTTTCATCACTCTCGGCAGGATTTAATTCCAAGACATGTTTATGAAAGGTAAACATTGAATGTACTGCACCAAAACTTCAAATTATTCAAGTATCAAAGTGCAAGATGCCAATTTTACAGAGTCTCTTGCTTGATTCTATTATCCACAATTCACTGTACCCAATGAGAAATCTGAAAATTTAGAATGGCTTTCTATGCAGCTTTGAAAACAAACTGTACTGGGGTAAAAGGATCCCAAAAACAATGAGTCAGTCAGTCATAAAGCTGGAGAAAAATTCATACTAAGAATCTTTGAGACATGGGAAATACCCATCTTTAAGTCCTTAAATGCTGCACTGGAAAACCACAAAAGTCATTAATAATTAACCCACAGAATAACCATTAGCACACCGGAAAAGTTTTAAATATCCATACATAGTTCATTAATTGAAAAGTGCAATTAATCTGATGTCCCCAATCAATAACAAAGTCACTGGAGGAAAAACACACACTATCAGAATGTTGACTTTAAACTTTGCCATAATTGCTTTTATATTATGTTACATACTTTGATTGATACTGTATGTTGTACTAACAAGCATTCATAGCATCATAATTAACAAATGTTTACTCACTGTTGTAATAAACCTGTATAATGGCTGCTGTCGTTCAATATATTTGACAGTGATTGGGCTAAGGTCATATCGGAACCAGATGGCAGGTATAATACGGCCCGTGTGACTATATGCCACATATTCCTGTAATGCACAACGACTAAGCATTAGTCAAATTTTGGCAAAGGCTATTGAAATTCAGTTCAATATTGCTGCATGGTAAAGATTCTCATTTTTATTTCAATTATTAGATATACTAGAAGGGGCAAGGATATTCTTGAACTTATATAGCAATTTATCACTTGTACAAAATTCTCGACGGTGTGTCATATAAAATGAGTTACAAATACTGTAACTCTGCTCCTCTATTTCTCTGCACTTTTGTTGTATCAAAGCAACAGTAACGACAACTCATCCACATCAAGATTAAGCTGACAGATACAGTTCAAGGCAGAGGAAATCAGTTCCACATCCTTGTGCAGTTTATGAGATCATGGAGTTTCTTTCCGCTTGTAGCCAATAGCCCACTTTTAAAATCACTGTGATTAAATCTGCTTCACAGAGATGTCAGTGATTAATCTGCAAAACCAATAAAGTGGTCAAGATTGCTTGTGGCCAGGACTTGCATCTCATATAATTGGACACTACATGTGTTTCACATGTCGGGTATTATGATTACAGGTACCTTTAATCTGTGCTGTGTAAGTGCCTAATTAATGTAATTGCCCTCAAAGGCCTGCACATTGTTCACAAGTTAATGTGCTCAGACGGATTTTAAAAGAACACTTACTCCACCCTCTCCATGTGTGGCAGCAGCCATTTGCCATTCCCATTGCGCACATACAATTCAGATGACAACAGACGGCAACCTGGTTGTTGCAGACGCAGCCTGTTAATCCAGAGGGCCTCAAACTTCACATCTCTTCCTTCCTTACAGTCCCTGTTGACCTCATTAACTCTCAGCTACCACACATCCTCACATCGTTGCCTCCCCACTCCCTTCCATCAAATCATGCCCTTCAGTTCACCATTTGGCTGACACACATGCAGTGTACTTGCAGTATAAGCTGATAGTGTAACACCAAGAGCATGCACTGACATCGCACGGTATAGCAAGATTTCTACTCGCTTGACAACTATGACAAACTGTCTGACTTGGTTTATGCATTAAAAGGCAAGAAAATGCAAAAGTGCTGTGAGCCTGTAAGTTCTGAATAAGGTATCAAAGAAAGACAAGGCAGAGATGCTGTGAGCATCCAAATCAGAGTGAATGCTAAGACAGAAAGCAGAGGCCTGAGATGCTCTGATACTTGAAATAGATCTCTGTCCTGCACACCAAGTGGCCTGGCATAACATTGCAATGTAAGGTTTTGGTGCACTCCAAAGTGACATAATGAAGTGGAGAACTGTATTCCAACTGGTGCCATGGAGATGTGGTGAGGCAGGTGCATATCTGCTGGTTACCTCCATAGACAGGTGAATACAGGCACTCACAGCCCATAGAGCATAACCTGAGATACTGCAGACTGCAGTCTAGGGAGGCGGCCTGGGGAAACAAATGGCAAGCTGGAACATTCAGCTACCTGCTTTGACTCTCTTATGGGGAACTTTTGTCATTCTCTCCATTCATGGGACAATCAGAAACCGTATATAAACAAGGCAAGATTTGCCAATGATGAGACACAAAAGTCTTTCACTGCTAAACAAGATTATCATTTCGCCATTCAAACTTTAGATGGAAAAAGCAAATCAGATTTTAATTTCTTGAAGTCAAGAAATTATTTTTCTTAACTCACAATATTTTCCCAACTAACTCGCTGTTACTCATGTTGCTCAGTGGCTAGAAAAATTCAGTCGTTGTGTCATTGCTTTATGTCTTGCTCACATCAGGATAAGTTGCAAGAAAAGCAATGCAAGGGTAAAGCAACATTATTCTGCATTAGTGGAGAATACTAATTGGTGGGTGAGTAGACTCTAATTGCTAGGTTAGTGTGAAATCGCATGAACAATTTGTAGGCACATGCAGCAACTCTCTTGTGCACAGCACAGTCCTGTCGCATACAAAAATCTGGTTTTGTGGGAGGGTGAAGAGCATTCTCCGATAATGTTACAGAAGCTTAAATGTCAAGCTGAACCTTAGAGAGGATATTAAAGCTAAGATATAATATGTCTTCAAGATCAGACCTCTCACTCTCAGCTCTATTATTCTGGACATAATCCTAGTTAATTACTTTCAAGTCCCAAGATGTACAAATAAACATCACTTTGTATGAAAAACAGACTGGTTATGTAAAATGGAAATTTTAATGAGAAAAGAAAGTAGAATATGGGGGATAGAACAATAATAAAGGATGTAACTTGTTTTGAGAGCCCTCTTGTGAGCAGTATTTATTCTGCATCAATTTTAATTAAAGTTGAATGGGAACACATGCTTCTTTCATAAAATCACAATTATAACTTCGTCACCTTACCTTTTGTGCCACTGTGTACTGATAGGAAAAGCGTTGCTTTTCCTTTAAATCTTCATATACTGTGGGGACGATCTTCAGTACATAGTCATGTGATGCTAGAGCTGTGCAAAATAAATGAAATTCAAACAGTTACATTGCGACATATCAAAGACTTTTCAACTCGAATCCTTGTACAACAGCTTGGCTAGGACTACGTCTAGAGTATGGGGTGAGGTTTTGCTCTCCTTATCAGAGCAAAGATTTTACGGCCACAGAAGGAGTACAACCCAGATTGGGAACCCAGATTGTAGCTTCAGGGTGCAGGGCCTGGAGTGTAGGGAGGTTAGGAACATGGCATCAATTTCCAAGGAGGTGGCTGTAAAACAGGAAAGTGGCTTGAAGTGTGTATACTTCAATGCAAGAAGTATACGAAATAAGGTAGGTGAACTTGCAGCGTGGGTTGGTACCTGGGACTTCGATGTTGTGGCTATTACGGAGACATGGCTAGAACAGGGACAGGATTGGCTGGTGCAGGTTCCAGGATTTAAATGTTTGAGTGGGGAGGGGGGGGGGGGTAAAAGAGGGGGAGGTGTGGCATTGCTTGTCAAAGATAGTATTACAGCGGTGGAAAGGACGATGGATGAGGACTTGCCATCCGAGGTAGTTTGGGCTGAGGTTAGGAATAGGAAAGGAGAAGTCACCGTGCTGGGAATTTTCTATTGGTCTCCGAATAATCCCAGAGGAAAGGATAGCAAACATGGCTCTCGATAGGAGTGAGACAGGCTGGGTAGTTGTCATGGGGGACCTCACCTATCCAAATATTGACTTGGATCATTACAGTACGAGTAATATAGATGGGTCAGTTTTTGTCCAGTGCGTGCAGGAGGGATTCCTGACACAGTATGTAGACAGGCCTACAA
>NC_057723.1:50803229-50836202 GCF_004010195.1 Chiloscyllium plagiosum
GATATAGATAAGCTGCAGAGCTGGGCAGAAAGGTGGCAAATGGAGTTCAATGTAGGTAAGTGTGAGGTGATTCACTTTGGGAAGAATAACAAAAAGATGGGGTACTGGGCTAATGGTCGGATACTTGGTAGTGTGGATGAGCAGAGGGATCTTGGTGTCTATGTACACAGATCTCTGAAAGTTGCCACCCAGGTAAATAGTGCGGTGAGGAAGGCATATGGCGTACTGGCTTTTATTGTTAGAGGAATTGAGTTCCGGAGTCCTGAGGTCATGATGCAGTTGTATAAGACTCTGGTGCGGCTGCATCTGGAGTATTGTGTGCAGTTTTGGTCGCCATACTATAGGAAGGATGTGGAGGCACTGGAACGGGTGCAGAGGAGGTTTACCAGGATGTTGCCTGGTATGGAAGGAAGATCGTATGAGGATAGACTGAGACACTTGGGGCTGTTTTCATTAGAGAAAAGAAGGTTTAGGGGTGACTTGATTGAGGTGTACAAGATGATTAGGGGGTTAGATAGGGTTGACAGTGTGAACCGTTTTCCCGCGTATGGAGTCGGGTATTACAAGGGGGCATAGCTTTAAATTAAGGGGGGGTAGATATAGGACTGAAGTTAGGGGTAGGTTCTTCACTCAGCGAGTCGTAAGTTCATGGAATGCCCTGCCAGTAGCAGTGGTGGACTCTCCCTCTTTATGGGCATTTAAGCGGGCATTGGATAGGTATATGGAGGATAGTGGGTTAGTATAGGTTAGGTGGGCTTGGATCGGCGCAACATCGAGGGCCAAAGGGCCTGTACTGCGCTGTATTCTTCTATGTTCTTCTATGTTCTAACAAGGTTCTCACCCAGTCTTGTTCCCAGGATGGCAGGACTGTCTTCTGAAGAGAGATTAGATTCAAACTGGGCCATAATCCCTCAAATTTTGAAGAACGACCGGTGATCGCATTGAAAATTACAAAATACTCAAACTGGGTAAAAGGGAAGATGCAAGTAAGACATTTCTCCTGGTGCGGGGATTCAAAACCAAGAGACGTAATTTTTTTTTTTAAAAAGGGCCATGCCCCTTAGATTGGAGATGGGGAGAAATTAATTTACTCAGAGGGTTCCCAACCTTTGGAATTCTCTACCACATTGGGATGTGGAGGCTCAATCTTTGAGTATGTTTAAGATAGGGATTGATAGATTTCTAATTACCAGTGGTGTTCAGGGTTATGGGAATGGGGTCAATAAGACATTGAAGTGTTCAATCAACCATGATCATGTTAAATAGGTCAGACTCAACAGGCTCAATTGCCGACTTCTATTCCCATTTTTCTATAGTTTAAATCATTATATGTAGATAATATACAAGCTATTCATAGTGCAACAACAATTAACTAAACCTCTGATTCCAGACGTGAATCAAATTGTGGCCCTTATTTTGGGTTTTGCAACTTATTATTTAAAAAGGTAATTAAGAGTTTGAGTTGTTTGTTCAAGAGATGAGGAGTAGCAATCTCCAAGTATATGATCATCATTAGCACATGACATTCCAACAAATCTTTCAGTTTTGTGAAAATAACAAAATACGATTTAAGTGCACAGGTAATAGTCTATTTTCTTAGTTTACCTTCTTGTGACTGTCACACCCAAACAGTCAATGTCATTTCATCGAAATAGTATGAGTGACTCCCAGATTGATCATTATGTCATTATTGGTGTAACCAATCAGCAGACTTCATCTTCAATTGTTTGTGCATAAAACTATTTGGAAAACTGAATCACGACTCTCTCAATTAGGACACAGGTCAACATGCTAATTCATTGAAAATACAATTTTGAATATCTGTATTTAGTAGCCTAGTGGCATGAACTATTCAACAACAGTATACTGACTGTTTGATTTATTTATTGTCATGCATACAGAATTACAGTGAAAAGCTATCTTTACGAACAGTATAGGTACATCACAGTAAGCAAGGATGTACAGAACGAAAGATTTAGATGGAGGCATACAGGTAGCATTGCACAGGCCATACTAGAGGGATCAACTTCAGCAAGATCAGCATTATTTGAGGCTAGAGAGTCCATTCAATGGCTTAATAACGGCCAAGAAGAAGCGGTTTCTTGAACCTACTGGTGCGTATGTTCAGGCTTCTGTATCTGGAGTCTAACAGAAGAGGCTATAGGAGATCATTATCAGGGTGCGAAGTGTCTTCGATGATATTGGCAGCCTTGCTATGGCATGAAGCCGTGTAAATGGAGACCATGGATGGAAGGTTAGGTTCCATGATGGCCTGGGCTGCGCACACCACCCGCTGTTGTTTCCTATTGTCCTGGGCAGTGCAGTTGCCATACCAGGCCGTTATGTACCCGGACAGTGTGCTTTCAATTGTGCATCTGTGGAAGTTGATGAGATTCTTTATGGATGTGGCAAATTTCCTGAGCCGCCTGAGGAAGAAGAGGCATTGTTGTGCATTCTTGACCATTGCATCCTCATGGGAAGTCCAGGACAGGTTGACAGTTATCATCTCTTCTCGGAACTTGACACTCTCCACCCTCTCGACCTCAGTTCCGTTGATGTAGATTGGGATGTTCTCTTCCTTTATTAATAAAGTCAAAGATCAGTTCTTCAGTTTTGCCGACGTTGAGAGAGAGTTTGTTCCCATTGCACCATTTCACCAAACCCTCAATCTCCCTTCTGTATTTTGCTGTTGTTAGATATCTGTCCTTCTACGGTGGTGTCGTCAGCAGACTTGTAGCCGTATGTGCAGTATCACGACAGCTATGGACAATGTGGGCCAGCCAGCCACATTTGGCAGATTTTCATCATCTCAAACTAACCATACCCTGCAACTTGTTAATCAGCCAGTGGGACCGTCAACAAAATATTTGAAATACCTGCACAGATGGCTTAATTTCTGGTCCAACTAGACTGTTCAAGTCTATTAAATCACAATTTGATTTACACAAACTGGCTGTCAGGTGAAATTGGAGAAGTGCATGGTTTGAACGTGCTACCTTCGGGAAACTGAACAACTCATACCAGGAGGGGGAAAAGAATGCTAACGTTCTGTTTCTACCTGTGGGAAACAAGTTCACTGTCAGCTTATAGGAATTAGGAATACGAATAGGCTTTTCAACCCCTCAGGCCTACTCTGGCAGTTGATAATATCATAGCTGACCCAATTGTGGCCTCAACTATGATTATTGCACATTCCTACCTACCCCTGATAGATTCTTGATGAACAAGATTATATAGCTCTGACCCAGCTTCCACGAATCTCTGAGAAAGAGAGCTCCAAAGCCTCACAGTCCTCTTAGAGAAAAATAATTCTTCCTTACCATAGTCTTAAAAGTAAAAACAAGTCATGTGTTCTTTTTGCTAACACAGAGAAGTCTGTGGCTCGTGCAAGAATCTTCTATGAAAAAGAATGGTGAGGATAGATGTAAGCCTCGGGATCTGTTTAAAGGATGGGAGAGGTGCAGAGGAAAAAGGAGGAATTGAAAAGGATTAAAATGAGACAAAAATAAACTGAGATATTTGTAGAGATGACTGTATTCAATCGACAGTGTTTACAGGCAGGTGCAACCATCTGAAAGCATTCATAAATATAGACAGCCTTAATTAAATGCAGCCATTTCAGAACGGCCAGGCTGGGATCAAAATAGAAAATGGCTCAGTATATATACATATATCCTCAGCAAGTCCGATGGCATCTGTGAGAAGAGAAATAACATTAAAGCCTGAGATCAAACTGATTTCTTCCTATTATAGCTATCATATTCCTCCTGTCCAGTTAATTCTAGCCAATATCCAAGACTCTTCCAGTGTACTCCACCATAATAGCAGCCTCCAGGGCATAATCACTGCTTTTTCACCATGATCATCCCACTGGGTCAGCGCAAGAATTCTGCAATTCTTCCTTGAACAGAGGTCCACCCAGTCCCCATCCCTCCTCTGGCTAAGCTGGTTTACTAGACTGACACCTGGAATGAGTGGAGAGATGGCTCTTAGGTTGGACAGACTATGTTTTTTCCCCCCACTGGAATTTACAAGAGTGAAGGGGGACTTGTTTGATTATCCTGAATGGTCTTGACAAGGCAGATGTGGAAAGGATCCTTCCTTTTGTGGATGAGAACTAGGGGCACTGCTTTAAAATGATGTATTGCCCTTTGCTGACAGAGATTAGGAGAAATGTTTTCTCTCAGGTGGATGCATGAGTTTCAAACTCTGCCTCAGAAGGCAGTGGAGGCAGAACCATTAAATATTTTTAAGACAGATGTGTATAGATTCTGGTTAGACAGGGGTTAGACAGATATAGATGGCAATGTGGAATTCAAAAACACGAACAGATCAGCCATGATCTTACTGAATAGTGCAGCAGATTCAGGGAACTGAATGATTTACCTTCTGCTCCCAATTCCTATGGTCATAGTGGACAACTTCTCCGATGATACTTCCCACTTTGTCCAAGTAAAAAGTGGCAGCCTTGTGAATGCATTTTGGTACTAAGTCTGCATGCTGGTTTGAGTGACACATGGAGCATCTTTGGTCCAGACCAACTCAGGCTCTTTTTCCAGTACACTCACAACTGGATCACAATAATATCCTGCTCTCATCCTAAAATGGGAAAATTGCAGCCCTTTGATTTCAATTTCCAACCTACCATTATATTCACATGGTCCAACTCTGACTTTTCCCTTCCCTTCCTTGATGTCTCTGTCACTATTTCTGGGTGACAGACGATCAACCAATATAAAGGTGTATTAGCCAAATAACCTCCACAGCTACGTTGAATGTACTCCCTCCTACCTCATTTTCGATAAATCACTCCATGCCATTCTCCCATTTTCTCCATCTGCCTCATCTGCTCTGGTATCGTCACTTTCCTGGGCACATGATGGTTCAGTGAACCTGGGGTCATTTCCACTGAATGTCTGTGTGGAGTTTGCACATTCTCCCCATGTCTGCGTGTGTTTTCTCCAGGTGCTCCAGTTTCCTCCCACAGTGCAAAGATGTGCAGACTAGGCTGATTGGCCATGCTAAATTGCCCCATTGTGTCCATGGTAAATATATGATAACGGGGATAGGATGGGGCAGCTGGGTCTGGATTCAATGTTCTTCAGAGGGCCGGTGTGAAGACTCAATGGGCCAAAAGGCTTCTTTCCACAATCTACAGATTTTAATGATTCAAAACAGTGCATCTCATTTTTTTTTAACCTCAATTGAGAATTTTCCCCATCCCACAACTTAAGTCCTTCACCCTCAAACACAATGGTTAACAGTGCCTGCCAGTGTATACATCCATTGCATTTATCACATTTCTCCTCAAAGCACATCTCTTCTCTCTCTGAGAATGTCAGGGATCCCTTTATCCACACTTTCCATCTGCCAAACTTCACATTCAATGGATCTTTCCCCATCACTTCTGCTACTTTTAAATGATCGCACTAAAAAAAAACACATCTACCCCTTCCACCTATTCAGTATTCTAAACAGATAGTTTGCTCACCACACCCCAAGCCATTCCTTAATACCACCAATACCCCTTTCCATATTTCGAGATGGAATACCTCTTATTTCTTTCCTCTACCAGGCACCAACATTCATTCCAAATGAAAGAGCAATTTACTTGCACTTCTGTCAATGTAGTATCCTTCATTTGCTGTTTACAATGTGGCCTCCTCTGAAAAGGCGAGATCCAATCCAGATGAGGGAAATCGCTGTACAGAACAAATCCACCCAATCTACAGTGTCAACTCAGTGTTCTGGTCATCACTCATTTTGTCTGCGACATTCATTCTTTAACCTCTCTGGCATTAGCGTTCAACACAGTTCCAATGAAGCTCAACACAAGGATGAGGAACAATACCACATCTATCACTTAGGCACTTTACAGACTTCCAGACTTAATACTCTCCTCAATAATTTCAATTCAAAACGTCTGCTGCCATTTTCTAAGACAACAGCTAGTAATGATTCTATTCTTCCCAAGTACATCTCCTCTTAGAAAGAAAGTTTGCCAAATGTGACCTGAGACATCAGTTCTTATTCTTGTTAAATACGGAACCAGCAACTATTTTAAATACAAATGATAACACAGCTAACCAGCCTGTTTAGAATATTGTTCATCCAGTTATCACTTGTCAGTAATGGCTGGATTTTATATTTGATGGAATCAAAAATGTACAGGTATTTGCAGGTTTTGTTTCAATATTCTCTCCTCTAGTGGGCAGTTGGCTACTTTCAGTTGTCTTTCCAGAATAAAATTAGGTGCTATAAGGAAACAGCAAACCTATTGACTGGCCTGGAACAGAGGAATAGTTTCTCGACAATTTTTAATCCTGATTTCCAGCCTCTTTTAACGAATGACAGGCACGCAGCACTGTTTATAGGAGCAAGGGACCTCAACTGAACTTTCCATACAATTCAAAACTCACATTTCAATTATATTTCAAATTGCCTTGTAAACAAGACCACAACCCCATTATTCTTTTAAATGTAATTTCCTTATCATAGTTTCCATTCAATAAAATGTATAAAATAAAAGTGATAATCAAACATTTAAACAGAATCTGTAAAAGTCAAATCATGGAGGGTACTTACCATTTGAACTAAGTTTATCTGTTCCAGCTAAGGCATTAAAAGCACCTTGAACATTTCTAACCTAAAGAAATTAAACAAGAGTAACTTTCAAATAATTTAGGCTTGGCTTCAGAAATCATTTCTTCACGTTTAATATAACATCATATTTATCTTGAGTAACTGACAGTGCACAGGATATTATTCTCCTTTAATCAAGTCATTATAACAGACTGCAAATATCATGGAACAGAACAATAGAATTCCTACAGTGTCAAAGCAGGCCACTGTACCAACACACCAAAGAGCAGCTTACTCAGACCCAACCCATCCCAGTAATGCTGCATTTCCTACAGCTAATCCATCTAACCTGCACATCCCTGAACACTAGGGGCAATTTAGCACAGCCAATCTATCTAATCTATACATCTTTGGACTGTGGGAGGAAATCAGAGCACCTGGAGGAAACCCATGTAGACAGAGGGAGAATGGGTGACTATCTGTGTGGTGCCTGGTGCTGCGAGGCCGAAGTGCTAACCACTAAGTCTCCATGCTGCTCACAGGCATATAGTGAGGGTGAGGGGAGCCATGGGGAGGGATGGTTCATATGGAAGAGTGGTAGGATTTGGTTGAGAGTAGGAGTCTTAAGTGGACAATTATTCCAAGCACAGCAAGAAGTCAGCTCCAATCTGCCAACTTCCAGATGTTACTGAGGTGGGGTGAAGGGCAGAGGGCCAATCCATTCGAGGAGGCCAGTTGGCATTTGAAATTTGGGAAAACGGAAAGCCTCAGATTTAAGGGTTCTCTGTGTCCAACTAGGTTCATTTGCGGGACTGGTCAAACTTTCTAGGCTTCAGTATATGGAGCAACTACAGCAAGGTTGAGGGAGTCAAAGAGAGAAACAAATATCTTCTGAACACTCTGAGTATCAGATAGGGCTGAACTGTTCTCTCCTTCCCTCCCCACTTTGCTCCGTTCACCATCCCTTGTTGGTTTGGAGCTTGAACTTTCCCCATCACTGGACTTGGAGGAAAGAATCTGAACCAGGGTTCAGACTCTGCTCCAGAAATAGACTCAAGGATCAGGCTTCCCCACTAATTATGTTACAATTAATGGCACAGCTCCTTCCATTTCGCTCCTTTCTGGTTTAACAACTTTAAATTACGTTCCTTGTAATTTCTTCCAAATTGTAACACCTTGCACATAAATGGATTACATCCACCACAGGGAACAATATCCACCACTGGAAATGTGTTGCTGGAAAAGCGCAGCAGGTCAGGCAGCATCCAGGGAACAGGAAAATTGACGTTTCGGGCATAAGCCCTTCTTCAGGAACCAAAACGTCGATTCTCCTGTTCCCTGGATGCTGCCTGACCTGCTGCGCTTTTCCAGCAACACATTTCCAGCTCTGATCTCCAGCATCTGCAGACCTCACTTTCTCCCCAACAATATCCACCAGCAATGTCTGAAGTATTAAAACATGACACAGTATTTAACTCGATGCAGAGGAGAAATATTGAACAGACAAAATGGCAGTTACAGTAATTTTACTATGTAGTTTGTTCCTGTCCGAGATCATTTTATTTCAGCCAGAATAATTTAAAGCGAAACAAAGGTCTGTGAAGAATTGAGGTACAAAAACAATGTTGAGAAAAATATATCATAGGAAGTTTAAAAAGTTATAAATCAAGGTGGCTGACTTATTCATATTAAGAAGCCTAACATGTCCAATTTGATAAGTTATAAACAAGCAAGTTGTTCAGATTGAACGACAGGAATCTGATCATAATAACTGCCTTGAGAAAAGATACACAAATGATTCAAATTTATCATCTACCAGCAAAGTACGAGTGCTGAAATATTACAAAACCAGACATCTGAGTTTCAGACTTTAAAAAAAAATCAAGAGCTACTAAACATCATTTATACTGACAATTAAATATGATGAAAGAGGAACACTCTCATTGGGCAGGGTTTTAATCAGGCTTTGAGAATTGCATTGATTTGAAGGGAGAAGAATTACTCACCTCTATTATTTCACCAAATGTCAGCTTGTTAATCACATGAGTCATGTCTGGATTATCTGGTTGTGCGGTGGCACTGTGTGTGGATACATGGAAATTGCCTGGAACCTATTAAAGACATATTTATTGGCTTAGCCAAGTACAAATTAACCCTCGACTTCCACCTAATGCCCAAATGAAAATAAATAATTGGACAGAAATACAGAATGCTTAACACAAGAATGGAGTGGAGAGTAGAAAATGTCATATTTAAATCCAAGGTTTTGGCTCAGATTTCATGGCTAGCACCAAAGAAACAGCACTTGCCACTGAAATATCAGACAGCTGTTCATAACAGACAGAACGATAGATTATTTTGATATGTTATAGCTTCAACATTCATTAACCTCTGAAGAATGAAACTCCAACATAAAATTAAATTTTCAAAAATCAGACAGACTCTCTGAAAATACTTGTCAATTAAAGAATTATTTGCTCCTGAATGCACACGAGCCCTAACATCTTAGTTACAGCGACTGAGCAAGTCGCCCAAAACTTATGCATTGCTCATCTTCCCCAGAACACAGCTGAGACTGGGTTTTTTAAATTAAGTCAAGACAGTGTTAGATTTTTGATAGACATGAGAGTCAAAAGTTGTAGGGTGCAGTCAAGAAGGTAGAGCTGAGTCCACAACTAGATCAGCCATGATTGGATTGAATGGTGGACTAGGCTCAAAGGCCGAATGTTCCTGTTCCTCAGATGCTGCCTGACCTTCTGTGGTTTTCCAGCACCACTCTGATCTAAACTCTGGTTTCCAGCATCTGCAGTCCTCACGTTTGCCTCAAAGGACAAATGGCCTACTTCTGCTCCTAAGTCCTATGTTACAGTGCAAATCAAACAGCAAAAATTCCTACAATGCACTCGATAGAGACCAAGTTATCCCCAAAAACAACTTCCATATGTCCAAGCATGTATGCAGACATCAGAAAACCAAACATCGTATGATGTAGAAACAGTAGTAGCCATTCAGCCCATTAAATCTGTTCCACACACAATGAGGTCATGGCTGATTTGACAATCCTCAACTCCACTTATTTGCCTTTTCCCTGTAACATTTCATTCTCTTACTGATTAAAGATTTCTATCACAACCTTTAATATATTCCCATGAGCTAGCCTCAACAGTCCTCAGTGCCAAAGAATTCCACAGATTCACTATCCTCAGAGAAGAAATCTCTGTTTAAATATGCAAGTCTTATTCTGAAGGCCTCTGGACTTAGACTTTCCCAGACGGGGAAGCATTGCTGCATCTACCACGTCAAGTCCCCTTAGAATCCTGTGTTTCAATAAAGTTGCCTCTCATTCTAAACTCCAACTTGTACAAGCACAGAATTACCTGATAATATCAGTGAACACTGTTGGCCCTACCATCATCATTAACACAAAACCTGGGCTGTTCTACTTCAGACAACTTTTAATCAAACTAAATCATTTTAAATCAAAAAAGAGTACACAGTATGTTTCAACTTTCATTGAAATTTATCATTAATATATTAATATTCAAAATAAAATTAAGTAAAAGCATAAATCAAAAATGCTGTTAGAAACACAAAATAGAGTGTTTCGGGACTGAAGGCGATTTAGCAGTTTGGATCAGAAATTGGCTGACTGAAAGAACACAGATGGAGCTCAGTTACCAATGGTGTGCTGCAAGGATTGGTTTGGGGCGACTGCTGTTTGCCATTTTTATAATGGATCTGGATGTGGGCGTAGAAGGATTGGTTAGTAACTTTGCAGGTGACACTAAGGTAGACACAGTTGTGTATAATGCAAAAGGACGTTGTGGATTACAGAGGGACATAGATAATATGCAGAGCTGGACTGAGAAATTGCACATGGAGTTTAATGCAGAAAGGTGTGAGGTAGTTCACTTTGCAAGAAGTAAGTGTGGATGAACAAAGAGATCTTGGTGTCCAGGTGCATAAATCCCTGAAAGTTGCCACCCAGGTTGATAGGGCTGTTAAGGCGGCATGCATATGGTGTGTTGGCATTTATTGGTAGGGGGATTGGGCTTTGGAGCTATGAGGTCATGCTTCAGCTGTACAAGACAATGGTAAGGCCGTACCTGGAGTACTGCGTACAGTTTTGATCACCTCATTATAGGAAGGATGTGGAAGCATTGAAAAGGGTTCAGAGGAGACTTACTAGAATGCTGCTTGGTATGGAAGGAAGGTCTTACGAGAAAAGGCTGAGGGAACTGAGGCTGTTTTCATTGGAGAGAAGATGATTGAGAGGCGACTTAATCAAGATGTATAAGATAAATCAGAGGATTAGATAGGGTGGACAGTGAGAGCCTTTTTCCTCGGAAGGTGAAGGCTAATACAAGGGAACAATGGACTAAGAACTTCAGTAAGACATTCAACAAGATTTCCAATGAGAGACTGGTTAGCAAGGTTAGATCTCATGGAATACAGGGAGAACTAGCCATTTGGATACAGAACTGGCTCAAAGGTAGAAGACAGATGGTGGTGGTGGAGGGTTGCGTTTCAGACTGGAGGCCTATGACCAGCAGTGTGCCACAAGGATCGGTGCTGGATCCACTGTTTTTCGTCATTTACATAAATGATTTGGATGTAAACATAGGATGTATAGTTAGTAAGTTCCAGATGACACCAAAATTGGAGGTGTAGTGGACAGCGAAGGTGGATACCTCAGGGTACAATGGGATCTTGACCAGATGGGCCAATGGGCTGAGGAGTGGCAGATGCAGTTTTCTTTAGATAAGTGTGAGGTGCCGCATTTTGGAAAGGCAAATCAGAGCAGGACATATACACTTAATGATAAGGTCCTGGGGAGTGTTCCTGAACAAAGAGACCTTGGAGTGCAGGTTCATAGTTCCTTAAAAGTGGAGTCGCAGGTAGTTAGGATACAGAAGAAGGCATTGGTATGCTTTCCTTTATTGGTCAGAGCATGGAGTATATGCGTTGGGAAGTCACGTTGTGGCTGTATAGGACATTGGTTAGGCCACTTTTGGAATAGTGTGCACAATTCTGGTCTCCCTCCTATTGGAAGAATGTTATGAAACTTGAAAGGGTTCAGGAAAGATTTAGAAAGATGTTGCCAGGTTTGAAGGGTTTGAGCTATAGAGAGAGGCTGAACAGGCTGGGACTGTTTTCCGTGTAGCATCAGAGGCTGAGGGGTGACCTTATAGAGGGGTTTACAAAATCATGAGGGGCATGGATAGGATAAATAGGCAAAGCCTTTTCCCTGGGATGGGGGAGTCCAGAACTAGAGGGCATAGGTTTAGGATTAGATGGGAAAAATTTAAAAGGGACCTAAGAGGCAACTTTTTCTATGTAGAGGGTGGTGTGTGTTTGGAATGAGCCGCCAGAGGAAGTGGTGGAGGCTGGTACAATTACGACAGGTTGGCAACCTTTAAATGGTGAGCCACAAGAATCAGTGCTAAGGCCACAATTATTTACAATATATATTACTGACTTGGATAAGGAAAGTGAATATACTATAGCTAAGCTTGCAGATGGCACAAACATAGGTGGAAAGGCAAGTGGCAGGGTTGACAGAGTTTGCAGAGGTTAAGTGAGTGGGCAAAAGACATGGCAGATGGAACACACAGAGGAAACATGAGATTCTGCACTTTGGCAGGAAAAATAAAGGAACTTCATGTTAATTGAATACAGAAAGACTGCCGACAGCTGTAGAACAGAGGATTTGGGAGTCCTGGTGCGTGAAAAGCTAGTATCCACGTTCGGCAGGTAACAGGTAAGGTAAATGGAATGTAGGCCTTTATTTCAAAGGGAATGGAGTATAAAAGTTTGAAGGTTTTTCTAAAACTTTACACGAAACTAATCAGACCACCAGCTGGAATAATGTGAACGGTTTAGGCCCATTCATTAAGGAGAAATATACTTGCATTGGAGAAATTCAGAGAAAGTTCACTAGGCTTATATCAGGTATGGAGACACTGTCTTTTGAGGACAGGTTGTGTGGATTAGGTCTGTTCTCATTGGAAAAAGAGAAGAATAAGAGACAACCTTGTTGAAACATTCAAGACTCCTGGAGGACATGAGAGAGAGTAGAGGCAGAAAGGTTATTTCCCCTTGTGGGAGAGTCTAGGACCACAGCACATCATCGCAGAATATGAGGTCACACATTTAAGACCCAGTTGAGGAAGAATTTCTCTGAAGGTTGCATATCTATGGAATTCTTTACTACAGACTGCTGTTGAGAGACTCATTGTACTTCGTAAGTATATTCATGGTAAGTATATTCCATACAGAGAGAGACAATTTTAAAATTAAATAAAAGAATCAGGTTTATAGAAAAACAAGCAGGAAAGTGGAGTTGAGGGTTATTAGATCGCCATGATGTTCCTGAATGGCAGAGTAGGTTAAATTACCTACTTCTACTCCTACATCTTATGGTCTTGTCTTCCAGTTTCAGATCTGTACTTACCAGCTCATATCACTTATGGAGGCTTATCATCATAAAAATCAGTGATGAGTCAGTAATTGCCACTCCCAAACAGTAAGCTATTTTGGAATCACTCATTGTTACCTGAAGATTACATCACCTTTACCTTGAACTTCACTGACTTAATCAAGACAAAGAATAGGATTCCTACCATATGACTAAATATACACAACAAAAGCGATGCCAGTCACAAGGGCTGTACAAAAAAATAAATATACTCTGTGGTGGAGCTGTAGCTGAAACAGCGTTTGTAAGTAAGGTACGACAAAACAAAAGAATGTTGATTCATTATTGATGAGTCAAATTTGTAAGTATATTTGTAAGTCTATCTCTTTCTGAAAGAATATACAAAATGTCATTCTGCTGAAAAAGACTGTACAGCTCGTATACAGCCTTTACTTTAGTGTAACATCTTGTATTGTCTGGGTTATGAATTTATTATTTGGCCCTGAAGTAAACAAAGCTAGGTGTACATTCTTCCCAACGAAATCATCATTCCACCAAATGGAAGAATGATATAAGGTTGGTCAAAGGGAGCTATTGAAACCATGATTTTATTTGGAAATAACCTTTTAAAAAAAAATTATGAAGCCCTTTGGTTACTTTTATTTTTCCTAACTACAGGATCTAATCAATCCTTTTTTTTGGCAATCTCAAACAATTTTATTATTTCCTACAAACTTAGTAAAATCTAATAATTTAGAAAGTCTTTTAGCAGGATCCATAGTTTATTTTTGATTACATTGCAAATATTTTGCTTCCAGAACAATTTGGGATCATGTATTAAACTGAACAAACCTCCCATCCTTGCTCCCTCTCTTAAATAAAACAAAAACATCTGAACCATCCACATGAACTTTGCTGATCTTTCTTAAAGATGAAATTTGGTAATACACTCTGGGAGTGAGATCCCATTTGGGAAGCAATCGTGAAACTAGAATCAAAACATGTTTAGTTCAAATACAATTTAATTCAAAGTTTCCACCCAAACTAATTTGCGTGATAACAACTTACAATCTCTGTGAGCCAAGGTAATTAGATTAGATTACTTCCAGTGTGGAAACAGGCCCTTTGGCCCAACAAGTCCACACCAACCCTCCGAAGAGCAACCCACCCAGACCCATTACCCTACATTTACCCCTTCACCTAACACTGCGGACAATTTAGCATGGCCAATCACCTAATCTGCACATCTTTGGACTGTGGGAGGAAAGAGAGCACCCAGAGGAAACCCACGCAGACACGGGGAGAATGTGCAAACTCCACACAGACAGTTGCCAGAGGTGGGAATTGAACCCGGGTCCCTGGCACTGTGAGGCAGCAGTGCTAACCACTGTGGGATTTGGGAGTCTCCTTTCATCAAAAGTATTGCTTGATGTATTTAGGTGCGCTAACCTGGGCAGTATTATTAATACAGCTGAAACATTGGCTTATCACCAGAAATAATTATTTTTAAGGTACGCCCTAGCTTCTGCTAGTGAACAACTAGATTTGTAATGAACAAATACTGCATAAAATAATGCGAGTGAGCCATTAAATAGTTTAGTTTACACAAGTCAGTCTTATTGTAAATTAAGTTTTTGGGAAACCTTTGAAAAAACACATCGCCTCATGCTTTGAGCTCAAAAGTCTTTCTAAACCAAATAAAAACAACAGAACTTGGAAATCAGAAACAAAAACAGAAATTGCTGGAGAGAAATCAGAGTGAACCTTTCGGGTCCAGTGAACCTGACTCAGAACTCTTCCCGAACCAGTTCTCTCAGAGGAATCTCGTAAGGTCAATCTGGGGATCAGGCCAGTTATTTACAGAGCCTGATCCAGGCAAATTTAATCTTGAACTAGCAAAAAAGCTCATGGGTAACTCAAACATAAGTGGTTTTGTCTATGATCTAATCAGGCTTCTAATTCCTGAACGTATTCTTCTGGTTTTGCCATTGATTTATAGTATGGTTGCAAAGCTCATGGAAAAAGTAAAGAATTAACACACACTCTCCCCCTCCCATCCTCTAGCAAAGCTCCTGAAGCATTTGTAACATTATTTAACTACTATACCAGATACAGAAAATCACCATTTGTCACAAGTTCTTGTTTTTCCTTTGTTGCATCATTCAAGATAACATTGAGATATGAACATTAAATTTCTTAAACATACACAAAAGCCTTTCAGATGTTATTTTTATATAAAAGATGTCTTGATGTCAAACTTACTTTATTAATGCTGAACTGTCCCTCAAACCTACAGCCTTGGCCATTATTTAGAGGAAGTTTCATGGAGTTATCAATATGGCCAACTTCATGTCTTCCCATTTCATCTTGGATGTCTAATCCAACAACTGAAAAAATAAGGTTTTCATATAAGTAGACATTGCAAGCTGTTAAAAAGACTTTTTAAAAAAACTTAAAAAAGAAAACTCTAAAACAATTCAAAACAGCTTTGACCAATTTGTCTACTTGAAATTCTGAAATCTGCTTTTGGTTGATTAAAAGTAAGTACTCAACTGGTCCTAAAATAACCAGCATTTAATTAGAGAGAGATTTAAAAGAGATGCGCAGGGCAAGTTTTTCACACAAAGAGTGAGGAGTGCCTGGAATGTGCTGCCAGAGCAGGTCGTGGAAGCAAAAACAATAGCAGCATTCATGCAGCTCCTGGACAAATACACAAATAGGAAGGGAACAGAGTGACATGGATCCTGTAAGTGAAGACAGTTTTGGTATGGAAGGGCAAAATGTGTCAGTGCAAGCTTACACGGCCGAAGGGCCTGTTTTTATGCTGTATTGTTCTTTGTTTGTTCTCAAAACCAAGACTGAATTCAGGCCTGTGGTAGGCTGACTATTGTTGACTGATTGTTTTGAGAATCCAATTTTGCAATTTGACCCAAAGATCTTACCAATGACTCGCAAAGGCAATTATTTGCACAAAAGAGCCATTTTCCAGCCGTGGGATTACTTTTTTTTTTGAGAATGTGAACACTGAAGTTCAAAATATATCCTAAGGAGACTTAGATGCATGCAACTCCTAATCCCGTCCTCAGTTCCAGAATATTATGTTATCCGTCTGGTTACAACATTTTGAAGGCTATTAGATATATTTGACATCTACTAGTCTCCCTGGAACAATTTACATAATCAATTTCTAAACCTCATCATTGCACCCCTACAAATACTACAAAGAATGATATCATGACAAACCAGGAAGAGACCACAACATTGCACAAGTTCCTCTGTGCATATGTGCAAATTAAGATAAATTTTGGATAACGAGTCAGGCAGTGCAGGAACCACATTGCATGTACTTACAAGCTTTGATATCCGCATGGTTAGAAGATAATTTTGTGGCAATATCACATGTCTCCAGCCAATAAACACTGATGTAGTTCTGACTGTCATGACAAGCACTGATGTCATTCGCAACCAGCTTTGCCTGCATGAAGGATTCTAACTAACAGTGAGAAATAAGGCATTTTCCATTGAGGGTTTATGTTAACTCCGTGTCTAGTGGGATTAATAATGTTATGACTCTTGCAATTTGGGGCCTTTTTGCAGAAATAATACAGAGGATAAATGCTGACTCAAAGGACATACTAACCATTTATCAAAAACTAGATAAGAAAAGCTGAATCCAAGTTGGGCACATCATCCTTTCTTTCTGCCACTGGTTCCTAGCAGCTGCCCTAACAGCACTTTAACCCCAAGATGATGCTTGACACAGCACGATGTGTGTGTGTGTTTTTTTTAAACATTTACCAAAACCCGAGCTACCTTTGGAAGCACAATACCGCACGTGCACAAATGATGTGTAGTACATGGACACAATAGAGAATTGAAGGACACTTCTCACTGCACCAACCTTGGAAAAAGGGTCAGGCAATGTTATAAATCTGGATTTATTTTCTAACAAACACTGACAGTGTTTTGTAAAAATGCACGATGAGTGCCAAGAGGAGTTGATCTGGCTTTCACTTGAAACAGGATATTAGGGAGCTAGGTGCAGCCAGGGAAGCTCATGTTTCAAGTTTATTTTAACTACAAAATTGAATGAGTGAACTGAGAAATGGGTTTATCAGTTGCAGAAACTGAACCAAGCCACAACTTTAAAGTAACAACAGAAAGTGGTGGAGAAATTCAGGTCAGGCAGCATTTGTGGAGAGAACAAAAAAAAGTATTTTCAGTCCACTATAACTCTTGAAACTGATGAGGGCTGGAAAGTGATGGCCTTATGCTGTTAACAAATGAGGAAGAGGGGAAGTTGGACATTGTGATGGTATTCAAAGCAAAAGGCAAAGAAAGTGCTAATGGTAGTAGAGGAAGTATATACAAGAATAGTTGTAAATTGTCGATGATAATAGCAGAAACTAGGTCAGCTCTGCTCAAACCAAACTCCTGCAACTAAGACATGGGATGCGTGATGGATTGGAGAAGGGTGTGTAATCAAATTGGAGGAGAATATTCATGGTCTGACTTCATTGAACTCAATGCAGTGTCCTTGCTTCTTCTCACCCTTTGTCAATATTGTTTAAAAAAAAAACAAATTTCCCAGCACCCTTCAGATATGAAGAGAGATGTTAAATCCATCTTGAAATATCACCCAGTTTCTCTCTCCACAGATGCTGCCAGATTTGCTGAGTTTCTCTAGCACTTTGTTTTTAAATTCAGATCCCCAAAATGCACAGTACTTTGACTTTATACATAAAATGAGAAACTATTTCGCATTTAAAAGTAGGAGACTGAAATATATTCTACGACAGTAAGAGGTAGACTTGGTTGAAACACTCAAATTAAAAAGGGCTATTTCACCAACCTTATAAGGAACAGTGATACAGGCTTGAAATCAGATTGGAAGGCAAGAGAAAAATTTGGCCCTTGAGCTTTGCATATTCTGACACAAACAAAAGGGTAAGCTGACTTTTACTCACCATCACACGAAAGGTTAGGTAAACTGATATTTAGATTCACTTCAATTTTTCCTCCACTATCTTTGTCAGGGTCAGCCACGTACAATTCATTCACTCTGTAATACAATGGCAACTGCTCATTTTTGAGAACATTTGGTGATGAGAAAATGTTTTAAATGCTCCAGGCAGCGTCACCAAAGATAAAAAGAAATGCAGTATTTTCCTAGCAACGAGGCATACTAGAGACGGAGACAAGGTGGTACAGGAGCTACTGAGGACTCGGAGGTGAAATTTAAAATTACAAATTCTCTGAAAGGACTTCAACAAGTGGTCCTAAAATCTAACTATGAAATAGAGAAAATAACAAGATAACATTCCAAGGGGAAAATCTCTCAACAATTAGCAAATTGATATTTATATTCAAGGCATTTGTGAATAACATGCAATACAAAGGATATATAGCTTCCGGGCAAATTGTTTCCTCACCTGCAGGGGCGAATTAAACATTTAAAAAGTAAAGCTGCTAAAAATTGTGATCTTAAGTTGGAGGAACAAAATAAGATTTCTAAAGAGCTTTCCTGTTTTCTTAAGAATGTAAAGATCACCAAGGACATTTCTATTAGCCTTTGCTCCATGCTTTGGCATTTCAATGGGAATTGTCAAAATTTCAGCCATCACTCAATGCAGATAGAACTTTTAAAATCTCTTCTCACTCTGAAACCCAGTAGCCGGGCTTGACTTTTTTTCCAAAATTGACACTGAAATGAGGAACGAACTGTGGAGTCAGGAGCAAAAATTGTCCTTGAAATATTAGAGGAAATAATCTACTCCCCCAGCTGCTGCTCTGTTTTCATTCCCAGTTCATACCAGTTAAATAAGCAGTAAGAAGGATATGAGCTTGAAAATATTTCATGCATCTAACAGTTCAGAGAACAGCGATACAGAATGGGACTACACGAACACTGCAGTAATACCCCCTGACGTTAAGCAGCACAATAATCAGAGGTAATAATGTACTGGACCGTCACTGGTCTCGAAATCCAGAGACAGCCAATGTCCAAACACATGGGTTCAAATCCCACCACGGTTGATGGGGAAATTTAATTCCAGATTTTTTTTTTAAAATTTCAATATGGAATTAATCTGGCAACTGCTGTCATTGTTCTAAATACCCTTAGAGAAAGATCTATCCTTACCTGGTCCGGCTTACACATGACTCCAGACAATGTGCTTGACTTTTAGCTGTCCTCTAAAATAGACATTTAAGGGAAGGACAAAAAATGCTAGGCCAGCCAGTGAGGCTCATAGTTTATGTACTTTTCTTTTGAAAAGCACAATACTTAGTCACATATTAAGAGGTTTAGTCAAATGCTCCCAACTGCTAAACTTGATGGATTGAATTATTTGCTCCCATAGGATGAGAGCTTGGAAGTGGGCAGGATACTTAATTAGGCAGGTTACCAACACACCACTATCTCCTTGCCTTTTCAGAATCACATTGAGCAAGAAGATATATGGTAAACCTCACAGGCAACTGAGGCCCTGAGATGGACAACTTATGACCACTTTAGAACCTGAGCTCACCGTGCAAGGTGAGCTTTAGAACTCTGCAAGCCAGTGAGCAGCTTGTCATCTTAGGGCAGAGGGCTGGTTCCTGTAGTCAAAGGAAGCAGTGTTTAATGTCCACTTCCTTCATCAGGCAGGTGTTGTTCATTAGGAGTCACCAATACCCTGCACACCCCCCTTCCTGCATTCCACAACTGGTAAACGCCATCCATACCCACTCCACCTTTACATTTGCTCTGGTCCCTCTACATGTCCTAGGATTCCAGGGAGGGCACTGCCATCAGCAGCCACAGCCTCCTCACCAATACTGCTGCCAAGAACAAAAGCTGTTGGTTTCGGACTCGTTCGGACTCGTTCACGATTGATGGGACTCACACCCCAGGGATCTTGATTCTTGGCAAAGGTCTGCCAGTGGCCATGTCATTGCTTCATTGGCATGTGGTTCAGCTGGCTTCCCTGGATGAGACAGTATGGCCAGCTAACCATGAGGCTTAATTATGGTAGCATTTTTAAGATGGTGGCCGTATGAAGAAGAGTCCTGCATTGACAGATGCAGCTTCTGAAACAATTGAATGCAATCAACCCAGCCATGTCAGTCGAGATCACAGAGTATCAAGTGGCTTCCCCTGACTCATCAATCCCCAGTTTTCTCAGTCACTACCTCATCCGTGACCACGTGGCTTGGGAGATAAAAGTCACTATAGGGGAGCCATTGTTCCACAGCAAGTGGCCTTTAGGCTCAAATTCCTCTACATGAGGAAAGGGAGAAAATGGGATCTTTTTGCCCTGCGGATTTCTAGAGCAGAGGCAACCGCATGGTTTTAAAGATTGCTGAATGCCTATCTATGCCTATTCGAGAGACCCCAAAAGTCCACATTGAGCAACACTTGCATTTAGAGTCAGAGATGTACAACATGAAAGCAGACTCTTCGGTCCAACCCGTCCATGCCGACCAGATAACCCAACCCAATCTAGTCCCACCTGTCATCACCCAGCTAATATCCCTCCAAATCCTTCCTATTCACATACTCATCCAAATGCCTTTTAAATGTTGCAATTGTACCAGCCTCCGCCACTTCCTCTGCCAGCTCATTCCATACACGTACCGCCCTCTGTGTGAAAAAGTTGCCCATTAGGTCTCTTTTATATCTCCCCCCACCCCCCTCACCCTAAACATATGCCCTCTAGTTCTGGATTCCCCAACCCCAAGGAAAAGACTTTATCTATTTATCCTATCCATGATTTTATAAACCTCTGTAATGTCACCGCTCAGCCTCCGGCGCTCCATGGAAAATAGCCCCAGCCTGTTCAGCCTCTCCCTGTAGCTCACATCCTCCAACCCTGGCAACACCCTTGTAAATCTTTTCTGAACCCTTTCAAGTTTCACAACATATTTCTGATAGGAAGGAAACCAGAATTACACACAATATTCCAACAGTGGCCTAACCAATGTCCTGTAGGACTTATGAAAATACACTCCAAGGTCTGTTTGCTCAGCAGCACTCCCTGCGACCTTACCATTAAGTGTATACGTTCTGCTAAGGTTTGCTTTCCCAAAATGTAGCACCTCGCATTTATCTAAATTAAACTCCATTTACCACTTCTTAGCCCATTGACCCATCTGATCAAGATCCCACCGTAATCTGGGGTAACCTTCTTCGCTGTCTACTACACCTCCAATTTTGGTATCATCTGCAAACTTACTAACTATACCTCTTAGGCTCACATCCAAATCATTTATATAAATGACAAAAAAAAATAGAGGACCCAGCACCGATCCTTGTGACACTCCATTGGTCACAGGCCTCCACTCTGAAAAACAACCCTCCACCACCACCATCCTCTTTCTTCTACCTTTGAGCCAGTTCTGTATCCAAATGGCTAGTTCTCCCTGTATTCCATGAGATCTAACCTTGCTAATCAGCCTCCCATGGGGAATCTTGTTGAACGCCTTACTGAAGTCCATATAGATCACATCTACCGCTTTGCCTTCATCAATACTCTTTGTTACTTCTTCAAAAAACTCAATCAAGTTTGTGAGACATGATTTCCCACGCACAAAGTCATGTTGACTATTGCTAATCAGTCCTTGTCTTTCCAAATTCATGTACATCCTGTCCCTCAGGATTCCCTACAACAACTTGCCCATCACCAACGTCAGGCTATCCTTCAATTCGCCACCAAAGCCTGACACAGGAGATTTCTTTTTCAAAGGACATAGCTGCATCATGCTTGCGTTGATGGTATCTGTGCTGGGGAAGGAGCACAAACGTGGTGACATTATTTTTCCATCTCTCTTCTCTTTATTTTCTGCAAATGTTTGGTGTTGCTCTGTTGTCTTATTGGATTGTAGCATTCCCAATGTAATTCTCTCTTTTTACTTTTGGATATGTGTAGTGATTCTGCTGTAGCAAATTTGCTTAAGGACAGTTTTAAAATTATTAGAACATGATCATAGCTAACACATGGGAAGAGTGTGCGCTGTTTTAGAAAGTGAACTTTTTGTAAAATGTGTGACATAGTCTGTTATCTGTTTCCTTTTGCACATCAGGGATAGAACTTAAAATTGGAGTCAAAACATTTTTTGCATAAAGACCACCTTCCACAAAGAAACCACAGAGGTCAAGGGACAGATTGTCGTACTTACATTTCAGTAGCAATGAAGCCAGTCAGTTCTGATAAGAAAAGGAACAGCATGAACACGCAGCAGCAGATGGAAACTATAAAACAAATGAACGCACTTAAACACAAACTCCAATACTCATTTTGCTCAAAGTGCAAGACATGCTGTCAATGTAAAGTGTGAGAAAGTCTGCTGAATTATATTGGTAGAAAGTGAGGACTGCAGATGCTGGAGATCAGAGCTGAAAAATGTGTTGCTGGAAAAGTGCAGCAGGTCAGGCAGCATCCAAGGAGCGTGGGGGCGGAGAGGTCGGGAAGAAGATTGCAGGTCAAGAAGGCGGTGCTGAGTCCGAGGGTTGGGACTGAGATAAGTTGGGGGGAGGGGAAAATGAGGAAGCTGGAGAAATCTGCATTCATCCCTTGTGGTTGGAGGGTTCCTAGGCAGCCCGACCTCTCCACCTCTCCTTGGATGCTGCCTGACCTGTTGCGCTTTTCCAGCAACACATTTTTCAGCTCTGAATTATATTGGTCCAGACCATATTTCAATTTTATCACCATTTATATAGCGTGGTAAAGAGTCATAGTACTTTGGTATATTCACACAACAAAAGCTGATTAACTGATGACTTAGGTGAAGGTAAGCACCTGTAGATAAAGCCGAAAACAAAAACATTTTTAAAAATCTTGATCAGAAAATTGAATTGCCGTTAGTGTTTTACAAATGTAATAACAAATAACAAAAGAATTGTGGATCCATAGTGTGCTATGAATAAATCATTTTCATGTTATCGTTAAAGATGGAATTAAACAAGCCAATAAACAAGTCACAGCTTGATAATTGGGATCACATGACACAGTAGTAGTGTCTCTAGCTCTGATGCCAGAGGTCTGGGTTCCAGTCCACCTGCTCCAAATAGTGTGTCTGAACATATCTGTCCGGGTTGATTAAAAATATCTCAGTAAATGGCAGTGTCACAGATTGTTTTGGAGAAGTAACATCCCACATCATTTCATGTTTCTGACATCAAATCAATTACCTGTATTTGTTAGAGTGATTAAACATTATACAAAACGAAAGTCAAGGGAACATGACACTGCACATCATTGTTGAGCTGCTAAAAATACAGCTAATGAATAAAGTACTGGGGATGTGGGTTCAAACAGACAGTTGGCACATTGAAGACTGCTTGCTTCTTAGGTTATCAGGGCTGGTGAGTACTCCTTGTTTTCCTTCTCTGTACAACAACACTTCAAAGTACCTCATTAGCTATAAAGACATTATTTGATGTCCCAAAGTTATCAAAAGTGTTATGCAAATCTTGTTTCCTTCTCTTCATCAACTTCCTGATGTTTGTTGAGTTCAGAAAAGTCAAAAGATCGCCAAAGTGCAAAATTCCCACATAATAAAAATTGAATGAGCTGCTTGAATAATTCAAAATTTTATTAATTTTCAAAACTAACGAATTACAGTAAGGGCAGCCAGTTTTGAAGCAAGCATTGGACATTTGAACTAAACGTCAAGCAGACCTGCCCCAGAGATGCTCCTCACACAAACTTGTTCATGAGCAAATTCAACAGGAGATGATTCTACCTGTTCCTTTGCAAGTCACGTCACAAAATAAATAAAGTTGGATCAGGACTGTGGCTAAAAGTTAAGAGACAATCTTTTCAAATGTTAGATTGGAGCCAACACCCTTGGTCCATGGAAAATAAAGACTACTGATCTATGAATTCTGGGGGCAAATTGAATAGGTAATAGTAACATCCAGGAAGAAGCACAAATAGTGGTGGCATGATGGTTCATTGGTTAGCACTACTGCCTCACAGCGTCAAACACCCGGGTTCAATTCCACCCTCAGACTGTGTAGAGTTTGCACATTCTCCCCACGTCTGTGTGGACTTTCTCCAGGAGCTCTGGTTCATCCCACAGTCCAAAGACATGCAGGTTAGTGGATTAGCAATGGTAAATGCAGGGCTACAGGAACAAAGTAGAGGGGTCAGTCTAAATGGGATGGCCTTTGGGGAGTTGGTGTGGACTCGATGGGCCAAATGGGCTGCTTCCACATGAGTGATTCTAAGATAAGGGATGTAGAATGGATGGATTGGAAGCCACATATTCCATTAGTAGAAAGGTCAATAACTGGGGGTATATTTAAGTTAAGGAGGTAGAAAGCTAAAAGGAAAGTTGAGGAGAATAGGTTTTCATCCAGAGAGTGGTACAAATCTGGAACTCACTGCCTGAAAGAGTGGATGAGTCAGAAATCTTATGACATTCAAGCAATATTTAAATATTGACTTCTCTTAGTGAGTTTTGAGAAGATTTGTAGCTCAGGTTGAGGCTCTGGATGTAAGTTTGCTCAGGGAGCTGGAAGGTTCATTTTCAGACATTTTGTCACCATACTAGGTAACATCATCAGTGAATCTCCAGTGAAGCACTGATGTTATGTCCCGCTTTCTATTTGTGTGTTTAGGTTTCCTTGGATTGGTGATGTAACTTCCTGTTCTTTTCTCAGAGGGTTGTAGATGGTGTCCAAATCAATGAGTTTGTCGATAGAATTCCAGTTGGAATGCCACACTTCCAGGAATTGTCATGTGTGTCTCTGTTCGGCTTGTCCTAGGATGGATGTGTTGTCCCAATCAAAGTGGTGTTCTTCCTCATCTGTGTGTAAGGATACTAGTGATAATCGGTCAAGTCTTTTTGTGGCTAGTTGATGTTCATGTATCTTAGTGGCTAGTTTTCCACCTGTTTGTCCAACAGCAGTGTTTGTTACAGTTCTTGCAAGGTATTTTGTAAATGACGTTTGTTTTGCTTGTTGTCTGTATAGGGTGTTTTAAGTTCATTAGCTTATGTTTTAGTGTGTTGGTGGGTTTGTGGGCTACCATGATGCCAAGATGTCTGAGTAGTCTGGCAGTCATTTCCAGAAAAAGAACAGGAAATGACATCAGCAACCCAAGGAACCCTAACCACATAAATAGAAAGCAGGCCATAACACTAGTGCTTCACCGGCAGCTCATTGATGACGTTAGCTAGTATGGGGACGAAAAGTCTAAAAACGAACCGTCTAGCTCAGCAAGCAAACTTACATCCATTCACTTCCCTGAATGCAATACTCTCCAGGGCTATCGCCAAGAGCTGGAAAATGGGAATAGTGCGATCAGATCTTTTTGACCAGTATAAATGTGATAGGCCAAACAGCCTCCTTCTGTGCTGTAAACACCTATGAGTCAATGAGACATTGTCTCTACTATTTTATGTAAATCACCAAAAATAATCCAACAATGACTTAGATATCCTCAGCAATCAAATGACATCAAAAAAAACCCTTTTGGCAGTGGAAAACAAGACCAGCATAATAATTTCATAGAATGAAACAGCAGGTTATTTGGCCTATTGCGTCTGTGTCAAGTCTTTTGAATGAGCTAATCAATTATAGCTTCAACCCTACAGTTTCCCCACAGCCTGCAATAATTTTTCTCACTTCATCAAATATTCAATTCCCTTTTGAAATTCATTTCTGAGCATACTTCAACCACGCCTTTCAGGCAGTACTTACCAGATCATATTCACTGAAAAATACTGCTTCTTACATCATCACTGGTATTTTCGACAATTAATTTGAATCCATGCCCTCATACTTCAGTTACCAATATTTTAGTCACTGGAAAATACCTTATCCTTCAGTTATTCTATCAAAACCCTTCTTGACTTTGAGCATCTCTATTAAATTTCCCTTCAACTTTCTCTGCTCTAAGAATTGCCCGCTCACAACACCCTCACTCTCCAGTATCTCCACATCAGTGTATACATGTCCCCCTCCAAGGGCATCGAAGCATGAACACAGACACAAAAAGGCAGCAGCAGTCTGGAACTCTCCTGCAGTTTTAAGGGCTAAGCTTTATGCAACTGTCAATGTGGAGTTTGCATGTTCTCCCTGTGTTTGCGTCAATTTCTGCCGGGAGCTCCAGTTTCCACCCACAGTCCAAAGATGTGTAGGGTAGGTGGATTGGCCATGCTGAATCGTTCCGCAGTATCCAGGAGGTGCAGGCTAGGGGATTAGCCGTGATTAGTACAGTGTTACAGGGAAAGGATGGGGGGGGTCGGGAGGGAGTGGTCTTTGGAGGCCAATGGCCTCTATCTGCACTACATGGATTTGATGATTCTATGGTGTTATTCAGAAAATCAATTACTTATATTACTGCCTGCAAATCCCAAAGCATTCTGCAATGTGCCAGCCGGAGTAAAATTTCTATTAGGAAAATTTCTATTAGGAAAATTTCAGAGCTTGTGACACAAATGGTTTTGATGGAAACTATATTCCACTTGATTGTCAAGTGATCCGCAGTGACACTGTAGGAAATCACAGAATCTCTGCCACCCCCTTGCAGCTGCTGCTGGTTTGACACAGCCTGGGAACCAATACTTACTGTGGAACTCCCCCTAGTGTGGCTTCCTGAAATTCCCCTCCAGTGACATGAGCCAAAGCGGTGAGCTGTGGGCAGCACTCACTGTTCATGAGATCACTGGGGTGGAATGTTAGAGAATGACAGGAAGAATAGTCTGGGCAGAAAATGTCAGTTCCCACTTCTCTTTTAACCCTCAGTTTTTAGAAGAATAAAAATAAAAGTCAACGAATTGTATGTCAAAGGGCTTCTCAGGAAAGAAAACGTCATATTGGAATCGAAATATTAACTAAGCTTTGCTCTTTACAGATGTTGCCAGATCTGTATTTTGTTTTATTTAAAATGTCTCATTGCTAAGTTCAAGTGGGTGCCAGTGTTGCATAATCTGATGTGACAACCCCAATATGGAAGGAAATACACTATATTAATTGCAAGCATTTAAATATTTTAATAGACATACGTAGAAACTGTGACATAGAAAACAGGCCACACAGCCCACAAGTGCATGCTGGTGATTATCACCATGAGAAGTCCCAATGATATGTGCCCACTCCATTTCATACCCCCTTGCTCCCCTGCCCTTCAAAAATCTAAGCGAACTTATTACTACATGTTAGCATGGCCACATCATTAATTCCAAACCCTCAACTCAGTAAAGATGTTTCTCCTGTCTGCTGTCCTGAATCTCGAGTTTGTATCTGCCCTCTCATTCAAACACTACAAAGTGCATTTCTATCCATTTTATTCCATCTTATACTTAAAATGGCAATTACCCACCACATTGACAATGCAAAGCTTATACCCACCAATGCTGTCACAAACAGGTACATCTCGAACATATTTGGTTGGTGAGAACAGGTTCATGTCAGTTATACCAATGACTCTCACACCACATGCAGCATCTAGAATTCAACCAACTAAGTCATTGGTAGTATAACAAAGCCAATGAAAACACCCATAATTATCAGCACTTGCATATGCTGTGTCCTTCTCTCCTCAGTGCCTCCAGTTGGCATTCAACTTGGAGGATCACTGATTCATGAGTTAAATGAGGATGGTGGGTTGTATCTAACAGATTGTTTAGCCCGTGTCAGACCCGAGGCTCCAACATTTCAGGATGATTTTTAGTCAAAGCCGCTTTCACTTATTGTTTACCACTGTGCTTAACACACCCCCCCCCATGACAGGACATATCCAAGGATGGGGGCTGGGGGAGTCTTGCTGGAACTTTGACTAATCTATGATTGTATCTCGACTAGTCTGTGAGACAACTCTCCCAATTTTGACATCAGTCCCCAATAAGGAGGGCTTTGCAGCTACTTTCGGGCTGCACCACTTTGAGTGATAATTCAATGCCTAGATCACTCAAGTACTCCATCAGTTTTACCTTCATACTTTGTAGCAGCTCGTCACAAGTGAGTGACTTTGCAAGGCATTTCAGCAGGGAATTAAAAAACATGATCAACTACATAGACGTAGGGTTGGAATTGCGTTTAGGACCAAAATGCCAAACACAAGAGGAACAAGAAAAAAAATTCATAGAAATGCAGATGCTGGAAATGAGAAACAAAAACAAATTACTGGAAAAGCTCAGAGTATTTGGTAGCGTCTGTGAAGAGAAATCAGAGTTAATATTTTGGGTCCAGTTACCCTTCTACAGAACCAATAGTAGCTGGGGAAAGGTTGGTGTCATTGCACAAGATAGTGGGGGAGGGGGCGAGGTAAGGAGTAAACAATAGATGGAGAGAGAGTCCAAAGAGATAGGAAAACAGTTGAACAGACAAAGGAGTAGTTAAAGGTCAGTCTGGGATAACGCATAGCTGCTAATAGGGGCTATTAGTAGCTGACAATGAGTTTGTGTGGCAGCAGCCCATGTGATAGGGGTTGGGGTAAGGTCATGGCATCAAGGGGGAGCTACTGCTGTCATGGAGGGAAGAGCAGCAGACATTTCAAAGGACTCCTTGTTGAAGGGGGCATAATCAGAACAGATGCGATGGGACGGAGGGACTGGAAGAATGGAATAGTCTTTCCAGGGAGTAGGATGTGAGGATGTATAGTCAAGGTAACTGTGGAAGTTGGTGTTTGATAGAGGATATTGGTGGCCAGCCTATCCCCAGAAATGGAAACATGTCGAGGGAGGGATGGGAGAAGTCAGAGATAGACCAAGCAAAGATGAGAGCAAGCTGAAAATTGGAAGCAAAATACATAAACTTCTCCAATTCAGGACAAGAGAAGGAAGCAGCACTGATGATGTCATAGATATAGCGGGGAAAGAGTTGTGGGTGAGAGCTGGATTAGGACTGGAACAAGGAATGGTCTACGTACCCCACAAAGATGCATAAGTGGAGCCTGTGTGGGTACCCATGGCCACCCCTTAGACCTGACACAAGTGAAATGGTTGAATTTTAAATAAGAATCGGGTTTACTGATCTTTATCCCAGAAATTAGTCTTTTCCTTTAATTGAATTTTGATCTTTTAAAAGTCATTGCAGGATTTGAACTGATATTTTCTAGATTACATTTTAGTGACATGTTTGGAGCACTATTGTGAACAGGGTGCTTCAACAAAGTAACTATTTTTTTCATAAGTAATATCAATTTGAAGATTTTAGAGCTATTAATGTTGCTTCTCCTGTTCAAAACTGAAGAGCAATGTACAATAGGCGACAGCCTTCAATCTTTCGGAGCCTGACATAGGAAGATGGAAAATAGGAGAAGTCGGTGCCTTGACCCTTCGTGTCTGCTTCACCAGCTAACCAGATCATCGAACTCAGTGCCCTGTTCCCACTTTCTCTCCATATCCTTTGATCCCCTTAGTCCAAAGCAGTATATAGTCATTCATCTGTATCCATAAGGGTGTTCATGGATACAGATGTATCCAGAGCTTGTTTAAAAAAAAAATGCAGATACATAATTTTTGCCCACGGATGTTGATTTTTGTTGTTACTTATTTTTTGCCATGGATAAGTGAATATGTGATTCGTGCTTTTGTGTATACAGAGAATTTACTCGAACTCCTTCTTGAAAAGGATCAATGATTTGGCAATAGTGACGTTCTATGGTAAAGAATTCCACAGCCTCACCATTCTCTGGGCGAATAGATTGCTCATCTTAATCCTAAATTACCTACCCTGTTTAATTAGTGTGGGTGGGGATAAAATATATTGCACATTAAAATTTTATTATTTCTTTGTTAAGAGTTGCGTTTTAAAATTCAGTAATTAAAGATAGATGCTCCTTAATCACTTGTTCTCTCAAACCACATTCAACTGTACTGTTTGCACTTCCTCTTATTTCTGAGAAATTCCTGAAGGTATGACTCCTCTTCTCAGAATACTTCTGTTTTGACATCGCATTCAGATTGTAGCAACAAATAGCTCAAACAGATTTTTTTTAATTAAGAAACAGAAGTTCCAAATTGTCGTCATTTCGTTATACAAATTACACCCTTACAGCAGCTAAAACATTAATTTCATTACACAAGGAAAATAGGATCATGGCTGATCGTCTAACTCCGTACCCTGTTCCCACTTTCTCCCCATACCTTTGATTCCTTTAGTCCTGAGAACTATACCTTATATGGAAAAATAATCTGTAATTTTAACCTATTTTGAGAGAAATATACATTCCAATGCCCGTTTAATAGTTATTCTTGTTACTTTAAACAAGAACTTTGGGCTTTCATATTTGAGCCACCTGTCTCTAAAGGATACCTACCTTGTCTCTCTCTGAAAAGTGAGAATGCCTTATTTGTGTATATAAGCACTATCCAAAATCAGGGAACACTTATTTCTATGTTTTATTTCAGGATTAGATTTATCTCAACTTTCAAAATAAAACTTAGAATTAGTTAGCAAATAGATTTTTGCTCTGAGACAGTAAATGCTCAATTTATATTGTCCACCCCATTTTCATAATTAACTCTAATTTTCATTTTAGAACACCATACTTCATGCTATATAGCCTTTAAAGGGTGCGATTGATTTATGAAGTAATGTCACTGAACGACAGAAAAGATGTGGGTTATGACGAGTATCAAAACAGAGGAAATGTATTACAATATTAGGAGATGTGATCTTACAGTCACAATAAGTCAACTACTATGACTCACGATGCCAAATTGTCAAAAATGAGTAATTGTATGCATTTCCACCGTCCAGTTATATATCATGTGATTTTCTGAAATAAAGATCAGGAAAGCTTGGTTACGCCATCCAAGAGCAGTAACTAAACCTTGAACTGGCGGAACTAGACCACAAGTACACAGAAATGCAATGTTTAAGACAAACACTAAAGTACTTTTCTACTTCTAAGCAATTCCAAAAAAAAAATACATAGTATCATAAAGAAACATTATTTGGATTTATTTGGGGCTCTATAAATGGAAAAATAAAGTGAAGACTCAACATTTGAATTGTACACGGCAATGATTAGGCCATAGTTAGCAAACTGCATGAAAGTTTCAGGCACCTCATTATAAGAAGGACATTAAGATTTTAGAATGTACGCAATGTAAATTCAACAGCATGAAGTCAGAAATGGGAAGCCATAGTTTCAGGTGAGATTTGAAATGCTACTTCTACTCCTACAGGAACAAAGACAGTTAACAGTTTTAAAATAGCATTATTTTTAAAAGATGCAAAATTGTATCAATGAATATTACTCTGGTTAATCAATAACCAAATGTCATCAATTTACTTTGTCAAATTATTAGTTTTAAGAAAAGGATAGCATGAATCAAATGAACTGAATGATCTTCTCTAACATTCTGTAAAATTCATATTAAATAAAATTTGACTAAAACACAATTGCTTTATCATCAGGCCATACAATACAATACAAGATTGTATTATGACTATACATACATTAGATTTTGAATTAGCATTTGCCCAGGAACACAAAAAAAAAATTATGGGGTGAAATCTTCCATTCTGTTGAGAAACCTAGGCATTTGCAAAGACGTTTGCAAAATATACCAAAATACCTGACTTTTCTCTTAAGGTTTAAATGCCCAGTTCAGAAATATAATAATGAATAGTAACTTTTGATTTATCTGCACTTTATCTTGTTATTAGCTCAACGCATCTCATTTCTATGCAGCACGCAATTCTCCTTTCTGTCTTCAAGAAATTAGCGGATATAATCTTTAACGTGAAATATGTCAGGTATAGACAGGATAGATGGAGTGAATCCTTAGAAGAGTATAAAAAGGCAGTAGGAGTATACTTAAGAGGGAAATCAGGAGGGCAAAAAGGGAACATGAGATAGCTTTGGCAAATACAGTTAAGGAGAATTGAAATGGTTTTTACAAATACATTAAGGACAAACGGGTAACTAGGGAGAGAATAGAGCCCCTCAAAGATCAGCAAGGCGGCCTTTGTGTGGAGCTGCAAGAGATGGGGGAAGATATTAAACCAGTGTTTTGCATCAGTATTAACTATGGAAAAGGACATGGAAAATATAGAATGGAGGGAAATAGATGGTGACATCTTGCAAAATGTCCATATTATAAAGGATGAAGTGCTGGATGTCTTGAAACGCATAAAGGTGGATAAATCCCCAGGACCTGATCAGGTGTACCCTAGAACTCCATGAGAGGCCAGGGAATTGATTGCTGGGCCTCTTACTCAAATATTTATATCATCGATAGTCACAGGTGAGATGCCGGAAGACTGGAGGTTGGCTAAAGTTGTGCCACCATTTAAGAAAGGTGGCAAGGACAAGCCAGGGAACTACAGACCAGTGAGCCTGACATCGATGGTGGGCAAGTTGTTGGAGGGAATCCTGGGGGACAGGATGTACATGTATTTAGAAAGGCAAGGACTGATTAGAGATAGTCAACATGGCTTTGTGCATAGGAAATCATGTCTTTCAAACTTGATTTTGAGTTTTTTGAAGAAGTAACAAAGAGGATTGATAAAGGAAGAGAAGTAGATGTGATCTATATGGACTTCAGTAAGGCATTCGACAAGGTTCCCCATGGGAGACTGGCTAGCAAGGTTAGATCTCATGGAATACAGGGGGAACTAGCCATTTGGATACAGAACTGACTCAAAGGTAGATGACAGAGAGTGGTGGTGGAGAGTTGTTTTTCAGACTAGAGGCCTGTGACCAGTGGAATGCCACAGGATCGGTGCTGGGTCCTCTACTTTTCATTATATAAATGATTTAGATGGGAGCATTAGAGGTATATGTAGTAAGTTTGCAGATGACCCCAGAATTGGAGGTGTAGTGGACAGCAAAGAAAGTTACCTCAGGTTACAAAATGATCTTGATCAGATGGGCCAATGGGCTGAGGAATGGCAGATGGGAGTTTAATTCAGATAAATGTGAGGTGCTGCATTTTGGGAAAGCAAATCTTAGCAGGACTTATACACTTAATGGTAAAGTCCAAGGGAGTGTTGCTGAACAAAGAGACCTTGGAGTGCAGGTTCATAG
>NC_057723.1:50836272-50840416 GCF_004010195.1 Chiloscyllium plagiosum
TGGGGCTGTTTTCCCTGGAGGGTCGGAGGCTGAGGGGTGACCTTATAGAGGTTTATAAAATCATGAGGGGCATGGATAGGATAAATAGATAAAGTCTTTTCCTTGGGGTGGGGGAGTCGAGAACTAGAGGGCATAGGTTTAGGGTGAGACGGGAAAGATGTTAAAGAGACATGGGGCCAATTTTTCCTGATGAAGGGTTCTGGCCCAAAACATCGAATCTCCTGCTCCTTAGATATAGCCTGACCTGCTGTGCTTTTCCAGCAACACATTTACGACACCAATTTTTCACACAGAAGGTGGTACGTTTATGGAAGTGGTGAAGGGTTTGGAGGGATATGGGCCGGGTGCTGGCAGGTGGGACTAGATTGGGTTGGGATATCTGGTCGGCATGGACAGGTTGGACCAAAGGGTCTGTTTCTATGCAGTACATCTCTATGTCTATAAGTCTAAGTCAGAGCAGTTACCATCAGAGCAGTTACCAGGCCTTCAGGCAACTCCAACTGTACAACAATGTTCCTGAATGCTCCCTGGAAACAGTCTTTATCGCCCTTCCATCCATACAAGTAGGAAACAGCAACCCACAGCATCATTATGTTGCTTTCAGCATAATTGACACATCACTACAGTGATGCAGTTCTTCACATTGGAACTCAGGGGCATTTATGTTTTGCTTCTCAAAGTCAATTTGCAAACACACATCAAACATCTACCCAAGAATGCATCTTATGGCTCTTAGCTGATTTTCTTAGCACTCTTTGATTTTGCATTGCCAGCCCATGTGTGTTTTGCTTTTCAACAGGTTGGTTCTTCAGTGCGAAGCTACAGGCTATCAGCTTCTCTGCCTTGTATTGCTTCCTTGTTCACAGACAGGAATTTGTCACAATTCACAGCACTGACAGTCCAGAGAGGGTACGTTTTGTTCTACAGCCCTGCAATACACCAGAATCACACTTGCAAACTGTGCCAGCAACTTACATAGGTAGCATTCTGTATGTGCCTTAAACAAATGGTTACATCTGAAAGTCAAAGGGACCTGTCCTGAGTGTGCTCAAGGAGGCCATTAATAAGTTTGGGATTCCCCAAAACCAAGTAAAGGGACTCATCTGATTACAATTCATTAAGTTGGCCAGGGTCATTCTGGTGCTTGGTCCTACTAGAGATGCAGCTCTATGGCTTTGCCATTCAGGGTTTAGGCCACAGCCCGCTCCTTCAAGTCAAATGTTGTGGAGACATCTGTCTGAGGGCTGGGGTATGCTCAGCTGTGGCTGCCATGCCAAGACAGTCGAAGGGGTGGGCAACAGGCAATCCTGAGGGTTTAGGTATTTATCATCTGGGAGCTTATCAGGGGGCAGTGGGAGAATCTTGGGGAAAATGGGAAGCTCAAGTTGGCAATGGACTGGGTAACAGAGGGAATGGTTATCATGAAAAGTAGCAATTCATGAGAAAAGGATGAAATCTCAGAGTATAGGAGAGAACTGGAAAGCAGCAGAAGGGGCATTTTCACAAGAGACAATAAAGCGTCAATAGGAAAAGAATGTATGACTAACAAGGCCAAGGTAATTCACAAAGCCATGGACTTAGAGGGAAAAGTAGGGTCATTAAGTAGTTATATAAAGGAATGACCGTTTGGACAACCAGAAATGGAGAGAGCATGCAAAAACATCAGTGACCCAGGCAGCAACACAAAAGGGAACGTGATGGATTAATTCTGATGTTAGTGGTGGTGGGGGAGGGATGGCGACGGCTTGTGCATTCTGCTCCTGAAACAAATCTTGTTAAAGTGTTATCAAGAAGCAATACTTCGGTAAGGAAGTAATTGTTGTGGGAGATTTAATATCGTGGCCCCCAAAAGAAAACCTTAACGAGATTTTAAAAAGAATCAGCTGAACTGGTTTTGACGAAGGTTCAAACTTATATTTATCTTTTGAGTTTCCATTTGTGTCAGGCACCAGTGTCTTTAGGAGTCTTCAAATTAAGCCATTGTCTCCTGAGGATTGCATCTAGATGTACTGGGAATGTTTACTTTCTCCCAAGACCTGGACAGTGACGCTAACAGGGCAGAGTCATTTTAGCCAGGCAGCAGGAAACACAGGAGCCAGACGACAGACACAGTCTCTATACACTCCTGATCGAGGATTTTCAGTCAGGCTTGGGAACTGACCAAGACTTCATTCATAGCAATGCAGAAATAATCCAGCAGAAAAACAAGACCGTTACAGACTTGAAAATACAAACATCAACCCTACAGAGTCACGGTCTGCAAACAATAAGGCAAAGTGATACTCCCTTTTAGACAAATTAAAAATAAAGTTAAGACACAGGAGCCTCAAACAAATAATCTAAAACATAACTGAAAGAATTAAAGTAATGAACAGTTGGTAAACGCATCTATGGAAGGTGAAACAGTGAATATTTTATGTCATTGATCTTTCATCAGGACAGAAAAGGTGGTAGAAAGGAGCAGTCTTCCAGCAAGGGCAGAATCAGTGGGGCAGAGAATAACAGACCAAGCCCATCCCCAAGGAAACCCTAACCACCTCTCCTTGATGCTCAATGATAGACCATCACTGAATACCCCACTATCAACACTGTCGGAGACATGGACTAGCAGGCAAGAAAACAAGTGACAAATACTAAAGCATTTAATGCCAAACCCTAAGTGCCTTTGAAGTGGTGGTGGCTGTGAGCTGCCAAATTTTACTACTGCAGCCCATATGGAAGTTCCATGATGCCAATAGGAAGAGAGTTCCAGGATTTCAACCCAACAACAGTGAATAGGGACAGAAGTCCTCGGTCAAGATACTGTGTGGATTGGGCAGTAATCTGTAGGTAGTGTTCCCATGAACCTGCTGCCCTTATTCTTCTGGATATTAGAGGTTCAGGGTTTGAAAGGTACTGCTGAAGATGCCTAATCACGTCACTGTATTACATGTTGTAAATGGAACATGCCCATGCAACTGCACACTCTTATTAGGAAGAAAAAAGTGAGTGGACATCCAAATGGGTTACTTTGCCCAAGATGATGTTGATCTTATTGTCAGAGTTGCACTCATTCAGGTGAACAGAGGGAAATCGATCACACTCCTGACCTGCGAATTGTAGAAGGTGGGCAGTCACAAATAGACTTACAATACAATTCCCTACTTTCAACCTGTAACTATAGCCACAGTATACACATGGTTGGTCCTGTTAAATATCTGGTCAATATTAACCCCAAGAATTTTGGAATGCCAATAATCATCAAGGGAACATGGATAGAGTCTTGAGTCATACAGGACAGAAACAGACCCTACAATCTGATCAGTCTATGCCGAATAAAACCTCAAACTAAACTTGTTCCACCTGCCTGCTCATGGCCCATATCTCTCCAAACCTTTCCTATTCATGTATCCCTCTTGTTGGAGATGACCACTGTCTAGTACTTGTGTGGCATGAAATATTATTTGCTACTTACCAGCCAAAGCCTGAATATTGTCTGTGTCTTGCTGCTGCTTCTGGATAAAGTGAGGGCTGCAGATGCTGGAGATCAGAGTTGAAAAAGTGTTGCTAGAAAAGCGCAGGTCAGGCAGCATCCAAGGAACAGGAGAATCGACGTTTCGGGCATAAGCCCTTCTTCAGGAATGAGGAAAGTGTGTCCAGCAGGCTAAGATAAAAGGTAGGGAGGAGGGACTTGGGGGAGGGGCTTTGGAAATGCGATAGGTGGAGGGAGGTTAAGGTGAGGGTGATAGACCGGAGGCCCCTCCAACCGCCACCAGGACAGAACCCCACTGGTCCTCACCTACCACCCCACCAACCTCCATGTACAACGTATCATCCGCCATCATTTCCGCCACCTCCAAACGGACCCCACCACCAGTGATATATTTGCCACCCCTCCCCTATCAGCGTTCCGAAAAGACCACTCCCTCCGTGACTCCCTCATCAGGTCCAACCCAACCTCCACTCCCGGCACCTTCCCCTGCAACCGCAAGAAATGCGAAACTTGCGCCCACACCTCCCCCCTTACTTCCCTCCAAGGCCCCAAGGGACACTTCCATATCCGCCACAAATTCACCTGCACCTCCACACACATCATCTATTGCATCCGCTGCACCCGATATGGCCTCCTCTATATTGGGGAGACAGACCGCCTACTTGCGGAACG
>NC_057723.1:50840507-50895926 GCF_004010195.1 Chiloscyllium plagiosum
TCTTCCTGACCTCTCCGCCCCCACCCCACTCCGGCCTATCACCCTCACCTTGACCTCCCACCACCTATCACATTTCCAACCCCCCTCCCCCCAGTCCCTCCTCCCTACCTTTTATCTTAGCCTGCTGGACACACTTTCCTCATTCCTGAAGAAGGGCTTATGCCCGAAACGTCGATTCTCCTGTTCCTTGGATGCTGCCTGACCTGCTGCGCTTTTCCAGCAACACATTTTCAGCTCTGCTGCTTCTGGATCTCAGGAATCCAGAACTGTGCTAAGGACATTCGTCAGTAAGCACCACACCTTTGGTCTTACTTATAAGCTGCTGATGGTCATCAATGAAATTGCCAGACAGAATTGGGTCTGAGAAAATAACCTGAATAAACCTTGGAACAATGTCCCCAGAATGGAGATGTGACTTTCAACAATTTCATTGTACTGATTAAGACTCCAACTAGTGGTCAGTTTTTCCTGCAGTGCCTACTGACTTCAATTTTTGATATCATTCCTCGATATCAAATGCTTCTGTAACATCAAGGGTCATCAACTCTCATCTCAGTTCGGGATTATTTTCTCAATTCGTGAGCCAGGTTGCCCTGGTGAAACCTAAACTGAAAGGTGGTAAACAAGTTATTGCAAAACAAGTGCTGCTAGATAGCAAATCAACAATGCTTTCCATCACTCCCCTGAAGATCAAGAATAACCATCAATTTGTGGGCATACCTGGACAATTTCCTACTGGCAAGTAGCTGTTAGTCTTGTAGCTGTACTGGAACAGCTTGGTTAGATTGTGGGAGATGCCAAATAAGCTTTGAACCTGATTAGTCACCCAGTATCAGCTGAGGCACCAGAAAAAATGAAGGCACACAGTGCCAAGTAATCGTCACCAACTTGAGTCTGGTGTCAAAATTGGCAGAGTTATCCACAACCTAATCAAGTAGCAGCCATAGATCCTAAATGGTACTGCAATAACACAGAGTGCCTTGACATTGAGCACATAACAATCACTGAGTCCTCTGTCATCAACATTCTGGGGGTTAACCATTGACTAAAAGCTCTTTAGTCCAACCACATAAACAGTGGCTACCTATCAAGCGCTGATATATAGTTTGATTCTCAGTGATGGAGATGACAAACATGTATACAGCCAAATGTTAGTTGTCATTTATAATCCCAGGCCTATTGCCCAATTTCTGGGCACAGTAAGCTTCAGCTTTGGAGGAGTTACAATTGGACTGCACAGTGAAGGGTTCAAATCTGAAAGCAGATATCCCTAACAGCAAAGCTATCCCATAATATACAACAGTTCCAAGAAAACAACAGACCATAACCTCACAAGGCTAACAGAGGTTGGCAAAAAGTACTAGCTTTCACAATATCATCCATATCTCATGAACAAATAAAAAAAAACAATGATTTGCTTTTATATTTTGTTGGCACTGTGGAGTTGTCGAATTGCGGACACTTCTGAGCGCTTTGAACAACAACTTGCATTTATACAGTACGTCTAATAAGTACTTCATAAGTGGAATAAGAGAAGAATGAGAGATTGTTTGCAGTTTGGTAGTTCTAATGTCTCAAGGACAGATCACCTTCATGCAGGGAGACCATTTTGAAGTATTCATTTTCCATAGATTCTCAGGAACACATATGCAAACCTGACTGAGTAAGTAAAAACAAACAGTTTTTATTTCCCCCACAATACTCACTAAATGCTCCTGTGTATGTGGGCTGTGTAAGGTCTTTTGGTACTTTCCTGTAGATATCAAGTCTAAAAAAAGAAAAATATTTTTAAAATGCATTTGAGATTTAATTTTAAAACATCAATAAACATTTTTTATTAACTGTATCGCAATTTACTAATATTATTTGCTCGAATTTTAAAAAATTGAAACCGCTCTCATTTAGCTCTTAAGTTATTAGTTAGCATAAAAATTACAATGCTTGCCGCTTTCATACGCAAACAACAGAAAAATTGCATTAACATAGCACCTTTAATGGAAGAAACAGCAGATAACACTTTATGGAAAGAAGAAATAATGAAGGAACACACATATAAAGAAAAGACTATCATAGCTTGACCAAACAAATCAATTTTCAGATTTTTAAAGGATTTTCTTTTTAAAGACATATTACGCTGGAGGTGCCCGGATGCTCTACCATCAATGATGGACTTGAAAGGAGGTAGAGATTTCATTTTGAGTGTAAATATATTAAACTCAACACAAAAGGGCAGAAGTAATGAGAACATGAGTAAAATTGTAACCATAAACGGTCATGGGTCCAACTTTCACTTAAATTAGAATCATGACAGGTAGAGGTACGAGGCTTGCAACTGTGGAAATGAAGAATTGCCAACAGATAACACACACAAACTCTCAGCATTAGCCAATGCCAGGTGAGACAGGTAGAGAGCCAAGTGGTGGTGATGGTGGATAGAAATTAGAACACTACAGGCCCTTCGGTCCTCGATGTTGAGTCATAGAGATGTACAGCACCAAAATATACCTTTTGGTCCAAATCGTCCATGCCAACCAGATTTCCCAACCTAATCTAGGCCACATTTGCCAGCACCTGGCCCACATCCCTCTAAACCCTTCCTATTCATATACCCATCCAGATACCTTTTCAACGCTGTAATTGTACCAGCCCCTATCACTGCCTCTGACAGCTCACTCACCCTCTGCGTGAAAATTTGGCCCTTAAGTCTCTTTCATATCTTTCCCCTCTCACCATAAACCTATGCCCTCTAGTTCTGGACTCCTCCACCCCAGAGAAAAGACCTTGTCTGTTTATCCTCTCCATGCCCCTCATGATTTTAGAAACCTCTATAAGCTCACCCCTCAGCCTCTGACGCTCCAGGGAAAACAGCCCCAGCCTATCCAGCCTCTCCCTATAGCTCAAATCCTCCAACCCTGGCAACATCCTTGTCAACCCTTTCTGAACCCTTTCAAGTTTCACAACATCTTTCTGATAGGAAGGAGACCAGAATTGCATGCAATATTCCAACAGCAGCCTGACCAAAGTCCTGTACAGCTGCAACATGACTTCACAACTCCTATACTCAGTGGCCTAACCAATAAAGGAAACATACCAAACACCTTCTTCACTATCCTATCTACTTGCGACTCCACTTTCAAGGAGCTATGAACCTGCACTCCAAGGTCTCTTTGTTAGGCAACACTCCCTAGGACCTTACCATTATGTGCATACGCCCTGCTGAGGTTTGATTAGATTAGATTACATTAGATTACATTACAGTGTAGATTACATTACAGTGTAGAAACAGGCCCTTCGGCCCAACAAGTCCACACCGACCCGCTGAAGCGAAACCCACCCATACCCCTACATTTACCCCTTACCTAACACTACGGGCAATTTAGCATGGCCAATTCACCTGACCCTGCACATCTTTTGGACTGTGGGAGGAAACCGGAGCACCCGGAGGAAACCCACGCAGACACGGGGAGAACGTGCAAACTCCACACAGTCAGTTTGCTTTCCCAAAATGCAGCACCTCGCATTTATCTAAATTAAACTCTATCTGCCACTTCTCAGCTCATTGGCCCATCTGATCAAGATCTGTTGTAATCTAAGCTAACCTTCTTCACTGTCCACAACACCTTTAATTTTGGTGTCATCTGCAAACCTACTAACTGTACCGCTTATGCTCACATCCACCATTTATGTAAATGATGAAAAACAGTGGACCCAGCACCGATCCTTGTGGCACTCCAATGGTCACAGGCTTCCGGTCTGAAAAACAACCCTCCACCACCACCCTCAGTCTTGTGTCTACATAGGTAGGTATCAGACACAGATTGATAGCTTTGGGTTTCTTTTGTACTTGGTATTAGAGACAAAGATAGAGAGAACAGGCATAAAGAGTATTAAGCAAGCAATTCATAACAGAGAAATGTTTATTAATCCTAGTAGAGAGGATAGTTTGAGTGAGGCAGGATCAGATGCAGTCAAGGAAAGACTTCTGCTTAACCTGATTAGACCGGATCTCTGATTGAATAACAAGACCAATCATAATCACTTGAACATGAGCTTCCAGCACTCAGATGCAGCCAAAAATGGAGACTAGACCAGATGAACAGGCTAGACAGTGCGAGTAAGGTCAGAGTTATTTAGGACAGCAAGGATGCCAAATTTTGAAGACTTACGAGGTATAATGAAACATTCGATAACATTGACTTGGGAAGGAAGAAAGACATCCTGCAATGTGCTCTATTTATTAAAGTGAACAATCAACATTCCAATGGTACAGGGTATCACACATCACGGAAATGTGATGTAAATTATTGCAGGCAATCAAAGCCCTTTAAGTTGCTGTGTGATCAGAAACAAAATGTTGATACTGTAGCATACTCAGGGGACACTCACAGGAAGCAACAAGCTGATTACAGTTTACAAACGCAAATGTATTGCCAAAGAAGGAAATAAATTCCCTACAATTTTGGCGGTATTAGCACGAGAGAGAGAGGGAGCGGGAGGCAGTGGCAGGGAGGCAATGCCCCTGGATTAGCAATTCAGATGCTGTTGCTAACATTCTGGGGACATGGGGTTGAATGTCACCATTGTAAATGGTAAATTTGAATTCAATTCACAAATCTGGAGTTTAAAAACCAGTCTACTAATAACCATATTAATTGTTGTATAAATCTCTCTAGTTCAGTAATATCCTTTACCAAAGGAAATCTGGCCTACATGTGACTCTAAATGACTCAAGACCCAGAGCAATGTGATTGACACTTAAAGGTTCTCTGAAACGCATGAGCAAGCCACTTAGTCTTGGTTTGATACAGCTAAAAAATTAAATAGGACAGACATCCAACACCAACATTAGCACTGGAAACAATAAACCCTTCAGACCTTGCAAAGTCTTCCTTATTAACACTGGGTAGCCTGAGCTAAAACTGGCAGCTCTGGCAAAGCAGTACATAGTTGGGAAGGAGTTATCCTGGGAATCTCCAATATTGACTCTGAACCCCATAAAGATTCATTGCAAACAAACAAAAGGAAACCCCTTCTGATTAGCATTTACTGCCCTTGCCTCTCGGCCGATGAATCAGACCTCTGCCATGTTGAACACCAAAAGAAGGAAGCACGGAGGGTGACAAGGGTACACAATGGACATTGGAATCTTCACCCAAAGTACATCACCAAGAGTGGCTCAGGAGAACATCTAAGAACGAAGGTGGTGATGAGGGATCCAACAGCAGAAAAGTACTTGACTTTGTCCTCACCAACCTGCCAGACTTTGTTACATCTGTGAGTGACCATCACACAATTTTTTGTGGTGACAAAATTCTATCTTCACATTGTAAATTCTCTGCCATTATATTGCATGGCACCACCACCAAGCTTGATTGCACAGACTTTGAACACTATAGGGCCATCAGCAGCAGGACTGTATTCAAACACAATCTGTAACCATGTACCCTACCATTACCATCAAACCAGGTGCCCAACAGTGGGTCAGCGCAGTTTACTAACTGGTTTGCCAAGTTCATAAATTCTGCTAAACACCTTCTTTGGCCCTGAAAATTAGTTTTATAGAATATCAAATTGCTCAATTTGGATTCTTTTTTAAATTTAGTGTATTTTAGCTTCCTTCTTAATATTATGTATAGATCTAGTTACTTCACTCTCTGCAAAACATAATTAAAGTTGAAGAATAATCAATGCATTTTACTTCTTTGTTCGCTGCACATGAGAATACTTCAATGTGTTAAGCTATTTGGCCTGACTGATGACAACATTGACTTCAGGAAGAAAGGAGATGGACATGCCCCCATTTACATCAATGGAGTTGAAGTGCAGAGAATGTCACTTCCTCGGAGTCCTGGACTTCACACATACATGCGACGGCCAAGACGACACAACAATGCCTCTTCTTCCTCAGGCAGCTTTAGGAAATTCAGCATGGTCATAAGGACCCTCACCAACTTCGACAGATGCACAATAGAAAGCATATTAACCGTGTGTATAACAGCCTGGTATACCAACTGCTCTGCCCAGGATTGTAAAATAAGATAGAAAGTTTTGTGTACAGTACAGACCATCACAGAAGCCAATGTCCCATCCATAGATTCCATTTATATTTCTAATTGACACAGAAAGGCTGCCAACATCAAAGATCCTCTTATCCGCAAATACACTCCTACAACCTCTTCTGTCAGACAAGATACAGAAGTTTAGACACATTCAAGAACAGGTTCAAGAACAGCTTCTTCCCTGCTATTATAAGGTTGATGAATGGACTTTCTAACTTCAAATAATGTTGGCCTTGCTAATGTTGATCTTGTTTTCTGCACCTCCTGTGCAGTGTAACCTGTAGGCCTCACTGTCTCAGCACCCTATGATCTGTACATCCTTGTTTGCCATGATCTGTCTATACTGCTCGCAAAACAAAGCTTTTCACTGTACTTAGATTCATGTGACTACAATTAATCCAGTCAAATCACTGCTGCTGGATGTCTGGTTACTAGTTCAAACTATTGTCAGGAAAGAGGAAATCCACATCTTAGAGATCACTAGATCTTTATGGAGCTCAGTGGCGAGAGCTACTGTTTTCTTGCTGACTGACTGCAAAATATGAGCTATTATTTTCTTACTTGCATATTAGCAAATACCAGAAAATAAAAGAGTAAGTTAGAAATGAAATAGGCAGAAGTAAGTGTGAGTGGTTTAATTTCTACACCAGTCCCAATCAGCTTGTGCTAAACCAATCTAAATAGAATTAGTGGAACAAAAAGCCAACAGGTTGACATTGACAAATTAAATGTTCTCTAAATATGTATTATTAGCTTGAAGCACAAGAGAGTATTGATGGAAATGCAAATCACCAAAGAAACAATTTGCAATAATTGATTTTTAAAGTTACATTTATATATGACTTCATTACATCGGCCAAACCTGTGTATCGACAATTAATTCCTCTGAAATGCAATTATTATTTAAAATGACAGGCAGCCATTTAATAAACAATGTGATTCCATGAGTACAATGAATGTATTGAATAGATAATGTGTCATCTCTGCAACTATTTGGGAGAGAAATGTTAGCTGCGATTCCTCAAATAATATTGTAGGAATCAATGTGAAGGACTGTAAACAGAGAATACTTCTTTGTTTTATTATCCACTGTTGAAGAATGCACTGAAAAAAATTTCACATACAGACTCACAGCAAGAAGCCATCACTGAACTAACTTTATTTACATTTACCGGAAAGAGAGAACAGCAGAAGATCAATATAAGAAAACAGGAGGTCTTATATTATACTGGATTCCCTCCACATTTTCTTCAAAAAAAAATCAATGAAGGTGCAAGATAGCCAGTATGCAGAAGTTCCCAGTATACCATGACAGAACCAACATCTGCTATGCCGAAGACTTACTAAATCAGATTGCAGAATTGCCTTTACTGTAATCACAACCAACATGGTCAGCATGGACCAGTATGAGCCGAAGAGCCTGTCTCAGTGCTGTAACACTCTATGACATATAATACAGCTCTCAGCATATTAATTTCCCCGATATATAAGCCAACCCCAAATTTCCCGCTTTCCCTTTGTCCAATTTCCTCTTTCAAGAACATGATCTACCTGACAGAATCTCTCTCCAATTGGCATGGTTAATCAATTCCACATTTACTTTGCAGAAAGGAATGGGAGTCTGGGATTTCTTGAACTCACCTCCTGAGATTATAGATACAGCTGCAGCTGTATCGATAATGAAACTGAGCAATAAAGTTCCAAGTTTCACTGATTTCAGCCCTTTCACTCTCAACATGCACGTGCTGTTTTCTTTTGTCAGAGTAATGACTCTATGACTAGAATTCTTGATTGTTCTACACTGCAACATTCTGTTTTTATAACTTATCATATGCACACACAATGACTTTCAGGCTTTTGAAGTGTCTTTCAATCAACAATAACTTCAAACGGAGGCTTTACTCTGGTTTGCTATGTGATTATTTTCTCTACTCCTACATGCTGTCCTTATATGACTGACTTTCTCTCAAGTATAGCACTTTGGCAAAAAATGGGAGCACTTAAATGGTTGGTGATGAAGATGGCAACAGTGGCATCTAAATTTATGACTGAAACTAAACTTGGTTGCCATGGCCTTGAGTCTCAGAAATCCAGCTGACCTCCCCAGCTGGTCAGGAACTATGGGTTTATTGTGAGCCCCATACCATGTCAGATCATTGTCTTTTCCCAAAAGCTTGGCCTGCGTTTTGTTTAGGTCTTCTAACAATGTGCCTTCAAAATTGATGTCTTAGTTTGCACCACACCCAGTGATGTGACTTGGTTTAATTCAAGAACTTAATCTGCAAATTTCACTTCACAACTGCTTCCTTTCACACAGTGCAAGCCTCACTGCAATCTCACTCACAGTCATACCACAACAGGAGCCCAAAATTTCATTAATTTCAACATATTCCATTGCTCAGGAGTCTCTTGGACAAACAAAAATAAAAATCTGGCAGCATCAGTGGAGAGACCTGGTGAATTTCTCCACCAATCTCTTTGTTTGTGCCAGGAGTTCTTCATTTTATTTTAGTGTCTTGGACAACACTGGTTTTAAAGAAAACATGTCAAAAGTGCCTGGTCCAATCATTGTGAGGAAAGCATTTATTTTATTCTCAACTTCAAGTTTATTCCCTTTCCTCTAAAAGGGCAGCTTGTCTTTATAACACTAGATCTTTATATTCAAGTTGAACTCCCCCAAATCTTCCTTCAATGTTAGTTTCTTTTCATTACATACCATGGTGACTCAGTGTGTACCTGAACACAATGTGCACTGCACACAGAGCCATCTTTCAAATCCTTCAAACTTCCTCAAAACGAACTTCAGAAATTTCAACAAGTGTGTCACAATGTTCTCAATCCTTAATTTCTCAAATTAAATGTACAAAATTCCATCTTTGCCTCTTTGCTATCTTTCAGTCATGTATTGCACTGATCAATGATTAACATTTAGACCAAAAGCATGGTATCCATTACTGAACTAATGTTATTTACATCCCATAACAGAGATAACAGCAAAGCGGGCAATATAAAATAAATTCTGGGAATCTGAAATGTCCTACACTCAGTTAGGAGATATGACCTTATAGCATGTGCTGTATTCAAGTGGCAGCCAAGATTAAGGGTTTAAAATCCTTCAATGATGACTAAGCCTCTGACTCAAGTAAGTAAACTGAAAAGGTGACATGTGAGAGCACGTAATGTTTCCTTTACCTTCATTTTCCAAGCAGCACTGAAAGAAATGACATAAAGGGTTGAGGTAATTTCTTCTCAAAGAGTACTCTTACACAATTTAGTTATCAGTTTGTTGTAAAAATATAGCAAAATCTACTTTTTCCCATGCAATTTCCAAAAGGAAGAGTGGTAGGGAGGAAACTGTAAGATGAATAGGGCATAGTGTCTGTGGTAATTTCAGCCTTACTCATTTTTTAACTAGAGGAAATTACAGCTAATTCCAGAACTGGAGGCCAAACTGTCTGATAAAACAGTGACAGTGCAGGGGCCATGAGATATGGAGGACAGGGACAGCAGTGTTGTCAATGCACATATAGAGTCTGAAAACAAGAAGTGCTAAATCGTGAATGCAACAATATGAGTTTGTTAGGAAGGAACATTATGGCCACTAAATGGTCTTTGCGTCTTTGAATATGATACGAATACAGATACTGTATGTCAGCATAGCTCTGTAATAACACTCATATTTGAGTCAGAACATTATGAATTTAAGCACAGAATCCAACGTGAACATTTGAGTGAATTACTTTGTCTAAGCTGCCATTAAACCAAGGCTTTGCCTGCTCAGGTAGATGTGAAAGGCATCATGGCACTCCTCAAAAGAATACCAGGGAGTTTCATAATACTCAGCACAAACTCTAGAATGACCACGGGAATGCTCAAGTGGAAACAGTCAATTATTAAATGGCTTAAGTGCCATCAGCACAAAACCAAAATTAACATGAGAAAATAGCTGAGGCAGTGGAAGGGAGAAAAATGGAAAATGGAAAATGAGGCAGAAAAAGCCAAAAATACAAGAGCAGGTTGGGATGGCACAGGACCCTACGAAAATATTTCAAAATATTTCAGATTACTGAGAGAAGCAAGAGGGGAAATACCTGGAGCTTTAACAGATATCTTTGCAGCATTCTTGAACATGGGATAGGTCCCAGGGGACTGGAGAATTGCTAATGCTGTCCCCTTGTTTAAGAAGGATAGCAGGGATAATCCAGGTAATTATAGATCTGTGAGCCTGACGTCAATGGTAGGGACGCAACTGAAGATACTGAGGGATAGAATATATAGCCATTTGGAAGAAAATGGGCTAATCAGTGATAGGCAGCATGGTTTTGTGCAGGGAACGTCATGTCTTACAAACCTAATAGAATTCTTTGAAGAGGTTACAAAGTTAATTGATGAGGGAAGGGATGTAGATGTTATACATATGAACTTAATAAGACATTTTATAAGATTCCCCATGATAGGCTGATGAAGAAGGTGAAGTTGCATCGGGTCTGGAGCATTCGAGCGAGTATGTCTGGGAGAGGGTGCAGAGGAGGTTCGCCAGGATCTTGCCTGATACATAGGGTGCTAGCTATGAGGAGAGATTGAGTAGATTAGGATTATTTTCATTGGAAAGAAGGCAGTTGAGGGGGACCTGATTAAGGCCTACAAAATCATGAGGGGTGAAGACAGGGTGGATAGCAAGAAACTTTGTCACAGAGTGGAGGACTCAATTTCTAGGGGTCACGAGTTCAAAGTGAGAGGGGAAAACTTAGGGGAGATAGGCATGGAAATCTCTTTATGCAGAGGGTGGTGAGTACCCGGGAACGCGTTGCCAATGGAGGTGGTACGGGCAGGAATGATAGCATCATTTAAGATGCATTTAGACAGATACATGAATGGGAAGAGAACAAAGGGATACAGATCCTTAGAAAATAGGTGATGGGTTTAGATAGAGGATCTGGATCACTGCAGGCTTGGAGGTCCAAAGGGCCTGTTCCCTTACTGTAATTTTTTTTGTTCTTTGTTCTCTAAAAAGTAAAAGTAATAAAATCATTGGGCAGTCTGGAATGTAAAAAGGGCAGATTTATATACATGCAAAATGGTCTCGCTGAGAGGAGATAAAATGGGAAATTGTTCCACACAACTATGGATCAAGAGCTTTTGAGAAGGAAGTTGTAAATGTGCAAAATAATTACTGTGAAAGTGAGAATTAAGTTTCAGCATGAACTTGACAAAGACAAGTCAAAACAAGCTAAACCTGAAGAGAAGAATATATGGAGGTCATAGAAATGATAAAACGAGAAAAAATAAAATAAACCTGATGAAGATAAGGAAAGATGGAGAAGATGGGGAAGTTTGAAAAGATAATTTCAGATGGGTTTCAAAAATAATGAAAAATTACATGGCATCCCACAAGGATATCACCAAAAGTAAATGTTGACCCAGTTCTGATGAAGGGTCACTCAACTGAAATGTTAATGCTGATTTCTCTCCACAGATGCTGCCAGACCTGCTGAGCTTTTCCAGCAATTTCTGTTTCAGTCACTAAAATTAGAATGGCTAATTGTGAAATGGGTCCTTGATTTAAAAAAAGGAATTAATAAACACTAACTGGATATTTACGGAGATTTTCAAATCATTTGCAACAATACTTCCTAAAGAAACAATTATTGTGGAGCTAGTTAATTGCAATTGATTAAAAATAAGATGAGAATTCCTTTTAGAATTTCAGAGTATACAGTTCAGGAACATTGCAATAAACAAATATAAGTTTTTGCCATGTTAGCCAATTTAAAGAGAAACAAAATATCAGACCAGTAAAGGACATATTGAAGGATCTAGAGGGAAATGGATGAGTAGAAATAGCAGTGACCATAGAATTCTGAGAGACCATTTCTATTTGAGTTGGCAGTGAAATTAAGACAAGTCAAATTTTGATAATGTGAAATTGTGTGCGCGCACGTTATCAGCAATTCCTACACAACCAGAAAACCAGTAGAAGGATGTATGTAATACACTGAAATTCTGAACTGTAATTAGAGATTAGCTGAACTCGTACATACTTGTCATATGACCGCATCACCAGAGTGGAGTTATTCCATGCTAGAGTAAAAAATCCCTGGCAAGTCATCAATTGACATGAAGATCACTTATAAAAAGATGTTCAAATCCTCCAAGAATAGCTAAGTCTATGGTAAAGTTAAAAGCACTGTAAATTGAAGACCAAGTGAAGCGAATACAGCATGTAGAAAAATGTGGTGTGCATCAAAAAGCAGTCATTGCACAGGATGTGATATTTCACCACTGGGTTGGTCAAACATTCTGAAGCAAAGGGGGAAAAGTCTTGGAACAGTTTGACAAGGAGGCATTCTCATTGCTAAAAGCAGTTCAAACAGAGAAAATTCCCTTCTCTCGTCCAGGCCTACAGGAAAGAGGAGTTGGCCTGGTTAAAGGGGATTGGCCACAAGGAGCCAACCTACAATAATAGAAGGCTGGACTGAACCCTGACAAGGCAAGGTATAGTCTCCCACACATAAGTGGTGATGGCAAGGAACATGTCATGACAGAGGTACCTTTTAGCTACTTCTGCCTAACTGGGTTCAAATGTGTTACGAAGCGAAGCATGGTGAGGGCAACAGGCCCATCATTGAGGCTTGTTTTGCTTGACTATGGAACACTGGCACAGAAATTCCATAAGAGACAACCATGGAAACCTATACCAAGATGGCCAATACTCTGCACTGCATCAAAAGACTGACAGATTGAGGCAATCACAGCCATAGAAAATTCTTCAACCAAGGAGCCATTGGTGGCAATGGTTCTGAGGAGTCAGGTGAAGACCATCTGCTCATCCACCTGTTTCTCTAGCTGAAACTGCAAATAACCGCTTTTTAGGGATCTCACAGTGCCACACAAAAACATGGAAAAGATGATTGGCAACACTGCTGGGTCATGTCCATGGACAGCACGCTAAGCACAACATGATTCCTGAGTCTTTCTGGACCTAACTATCAACATTTTCCAAGATTTTTTAACTCTTAAAAGTTAGCTTATTGGAAGATTTGAAAAATAAAGTTATTTTTCATATATTAGTGGCACCATTGTAGGTCAAGCAAAAATGAAAACAATGTGTTTGTAGATTAATGGGATCACATAGGGATATCATCAGGTATCTCAAAGCACTGCTGAGCACACATTTGTTGGCACATTCCCTCTTTGATTTGATGTATCGTAATTTTACTGTAAATGTTACTGCCTGTAGTAATTCAAAATGATATAACTCCTTTCAAGAAAGAAGGCAGATCAAATTCAGGTAATGACAGGTTTGTTAGTTTAATGTTCTTGAAGATAAACTTTCAGAATGTTTTTATCCAAGGTGATATTGCTGTCTTAAATATCTAGACAAAGAGAAAATTAGAAGCAGCCAAATTTAAAAACAGAAAGCCAATTATTCTTATGCATCCATATGATAATACTGAAAAGGTGAACTTAATTCCAGCCCTATTTTAAGGAATTAAGTTGTAGGAAACAGAATTGTCAAGCAATACTAATAGACAAACCAGGAATTTAATTCCTCAAGCACAGCAATTATTCTTATGATTTATGAATATATACCAAGTGCATGTGTTAGTTGTTAGAAATGCTTTTGCAACACACAATGTAGAGTAAGTTAAGGATTGTTTGCTTGATGGCCTAGTGGTATTATCACCAGTCTGTTAATCCGGAGACCAGATAATGTCTTGGGACCGGGGTTCGAAGCCCACCACAGCAGATGATGGAATTTGAATTCAATAGAAAGTAAATCTGGAACTAATAGTCTAATTACACCATGAATCCATGTTGATTGTCAGAAAAACCCATTGGTTCACTAAAGTTCCTTAGGGTAGGAAGTTGCCACCCATTCCTGGTCTGCCCACAATAATGTGATTGGGCAATAAATGAATTCAAAAAAACATAATAGTTTTTGCAATTATGTGCTTTTCCTGCATACTAACTTTTTGGATTAATACATTAGAACACCTAAATTTCTCTACACCTCAAAATTCTACAATCATTTTCTGTTTATGTAATACTTTGCTTTTTGATGCTTCTTGCCCAAGTAATTGTGCATTTCCCACATTATATTTGATCTGTCAGATGTTTGCCCAGTCAGTCACCCTTCCAATTTTCATCTGTGGACTCCTTCTTCACGACATACTTTCCTGTCTATCTTGGTGGCACCTGTGAAGTTAGCTACCATGCCTTCACTTCCCTCATCTGCCATTTAATGTAAATTGTAAACAAGTTCAGGCCCTGCAGAACTCTAATCATTACACCCTGTTGAATAAAGTCCCTCTCTCTCTTCTTCTGATTTACATTTATTATCGTCTATACTGAGGACAGAAGCAAAGTATTTGTTCATTTCATATACAATTTCCTTATGTATAACTAACTCTCCATTCTCACTCTCTAGAGACCAATATCCCCTCTGTTTCATTTTCAAATAATTATAGAATCTCCCACTATATGCTTTTATACTTCCAACTAGCTTCCTCTCATACTCTAATTTCTTCCTGCTTATTAAATTTTTAGTCATTCTTTGCCATCCTATATACTCTGAACAAACATCTGACCCACTATTCTCAACTGCACATGATTCAATGCATTCTTCTTAAGCAAAAGGATTTTTTGAACTTTCTTTAGTTAACCACACATGGTGGGTCCGCCCTTTAGGAGTATTCTTTATAATAGGAATCCGCTTATTCTGAGTATTCTGAAATATCCCCTTAAATGTCTGCCACTGTCGATTCCCTAGCCAGTTCACTTCAGGTAGCTCAGCTTTCATGCTCACATTGCTGCCCATATTTAGAATCAAAATACTAGTCTTAGACCAAATATTCTCCTTTTCAAACTGCGTGTAAAATTCAATCATATTGTGGTTGTTGAAACCAAGTGGTGCCTTCACTCTGAGGTCATTTTTTAATCCTGTCATATTACACAATACCAAGTCTAACACATTTTGCTCTCTGGTTGGCTCTAAAATGCACTGTTCTCAGAAACTATCAAGAAAGCATTCTATGAACTCTTCATCCAGGCTCCTCATGCCAAACTGATTTTTCCAGTTTATATGTAGATCAAAGTCATCCATGGTTATGGTTTTCCCTGTAACACAAACACTCAATATTTCTTCTTGCTTACTACGTCACCAACAATTCTACTCTCACTGGAGTGACAAAGATTCAAGTGAACTCAGCTACAGATTGTCAGTCAGTCAGTCAGTCAGACGCAACGCAATCATGGCAATCAAAAGTTTACTTCATTGATTATTTGGTTATAAATTAAACATCTGCCTACCAGAGCTGAGGTAAAGAATAACTTGTTGGACTTTTAGATTTCTTCTAATGACCTGCTGGTATGTAGCCAGCTGTTGTGCAATGACATGGAAAACGAGCATTACAAGAAAAATGCTGACCAAATGACTGCAGTGGCTTGATTACGATAGTCTAGTAACTTGTAACTACAAAAAGAAACACATCTAAAGTACATTCAGAACCAAAGAAGAAATACATCAATTCTGCTTAGCTTCCTGTTCAGTTTATAATACTCCAGGAATTGTACAACAGGAAATGTATAAAATCACTTACACTTGGCAAATGAGTCAATTTGAAGACCTGCAGTAACAAGGTTGCTGCACCGGGTTCACAGACATGAATCTAGCACTGGCCATCATTAACTACTGCAAGTACAAACATATATCGCCACAACCGTTACTTTCTCCAGGTACCATTCAATAATCCATTAACTAATCAGAACCGCAGAGAGAGAAGATGGTCAGCATAATGTTGAGCTCCTCAAGTGTTGATAAAATAAAGTTAGTTAATTTTTACTGTCTGAAATGATATTCTTGGACTTCTAACAGCTTGTCATTTTTCATAAAACTTCTTATTGTTATTCTGGATTTCAGGGACATTTTCTTTCCTCCTTTTGTTTTGTCCTAGTTTCTTAATTTATCCCATCAGCTATAACTGTTTTAATTTCTCTCTATCTTTACTTCATTTATCTGTCCATTTGTCTCATTTTCCATTGCTTCAAAAGACATTCAAAGGTGACCCAATGGATGATTTACAAACTTGGTTCTTTTAATACTCACCCACCCTGACACAGATGTATTAAGACAGTATTATCCACGTAATACGTTTGATAGCTTAAATATTGTTTTTAGAAATATTTTGGAAGAGGATATTGTAATACAATATGGAGTATGTGTCAAACTGAAAGCTTCATTTCTTATCAAGCTTAATTTTAACTCAAGGATTTTTAACTCAAAGAGAGCATTAACAGCAACATCCAATTGACTAAGTAAAGTCACCATAGTCCTACTGAACCATTGGGCACTGCTCTCTCAGAGGGGAGTAACAATATTTAATCATGGAGAGGTCAATAGGCACTGAATACCATATCAGCCCTAAGCAAACATTCACCATTTTAACAGAACACGAAAGCTCTGAGCCTGTTAATGAACACTTCTTCCATCTAACCTGCCAGCAGCAAATCAACCTTCTTCATCTTGTTAAGATATGCTCCCTTTCCAACTTGTACATTAGTAAAGAATAACTTGCTGACTTTCACATTTCTTCTAATGACCTGCCGGTATATCGAATCAGAGTCATAGAGAATGGAAACAGATCTTTTGGTCCAATCAGTCCATGCCGACCATTATCCCTAACTAAAGTAGTCCCATTTGCCTGCAGTTATCCTTCCAAACCTTTTCTATTCATGTACTTATCGAAATGCTTTTTAAACATTGTGCCTGCATCCACCACTTTTTCTAGCAGTTCATTCCACACACGAACTACTCGGTGTGTAAAAAAGTTGCCCCTCAATCAATCTTTAAAATCTTTCTCCTCACACTTGGAAAATATGCCCTCTAGTTTTGAACATCCCCAGCCTAGGGAAAAGAACCTGGTCATTCACCCTATCTCTGCCCCTCATGACTTTATAAACCTCAATATGATCACCCCTCAACCTCCAATACTCCAATGAAAAAAGTCACAGTCTTTCCAGTTTACTTTTAGATCTCAAACCCTCCAGTCCCAGCAACATCCTGATAAATCTTTTCTGAACCCTCTCCAGTTTAATAATATCCTTTCTATAACAGGGCAACCAGAACTGCACACAGTACTCAATGTCCTGTACAACCTCAACATGATGTTCCAACTCCTACATGTCATCACTCATTCATGCACCTCTGCTCCATCTTCATTTCTTTTTTGATTTGTTCATTGCTAAAAAGCCAGCATTTATTGCACATCGCTATTTGCCCTCAAGAAGCTGGTGCTGAGTCACCTTCTTGAACTGGTGTGGTGTCTGTAGCGTAAATACTCCCACAGTGCTGCTAGGTCAAGAGGATTCTGATCCAGTGATGAAGTAGCCAGCCTCAGCCTTTCAAACTGTCAGTATTGAGAAGAGTCAGAGAGAATTCCCAGCTGTAGCTTCATGATAAACACAGGACTCTGCTCCTTGCTTGTTACAGGGACATGTCTGAAGTTACTGCTTTTTATGTAAATTTGTATGGAACACTGCTCCTGCCCCATTGATTTAAAAATCACTCCTCTTTTCTCGCCAGAGATATCATTGTACTTGCAAAGTCCACAGATATCTAGTATAAATGTGGGGTTCAGTAAGTCACATAAGTTTGATAAAACAAATGATATGTTTACAAGCTAGGGGTCTAGGGGTCAACCCCTTTGGTCCAATGAACTCTTTTGCCTGAAACCTGAAAGTGTTTCAGGGCATTTTTTCTACCTTTATATTTACTATGAAAACAGGCGTTGTTCTGGCTAAACATGTTTTCCAGAAACTTTTTATTACTTCTTAGAGTAATACTCTTAGAGTTTTACAGCATGGAAACAGACCCTTTGGTCCAACCCGTCCATGCCGACCAGATATCCCAACCCCAATCTAGTCCCGCCTGCCAGCACCCAGCCCAAAGCCCTCCAAACTCTTCCTATTCATATACCCATCCGGGTGCCTTATAAATGCTGCAATTGTACCAGCCTCCACCATTTCTCTGGAAGCTCATTCCATACACGTACCACCCTGTGTGAGAAAAAGTTGGCCCTTAGGTCTCTGTTATATCTTTCCCCTCTCACCCTAAACCCATGCCCTCTAGTTCTGGACACCCCGACCCGAGGGAAAATACGGTCTATGTACCTTATCCATGCCCTTCAATTTTGTAAACTTCTATAAGGTCACCCTTCAGCCTCCGAAGCTCCAGGGAAAACAGCCCCAGCCTGTTCAGCCTCTCCCTATAGCTCAAATTCCCCAACCCTGGCAACATCCTTGTAAATCTCTTCTGAACTGTACTGTAAAGGAATTGATGTTGTTTCACTCTAGTTTCTTTTTATTATTGTGCATGGCCTCTATGTAATGCACTTCGCAGGTGACTGAAAGGGCTAGATTTTCATGGTTTTGATTGGGACCAAAATGGATGCAGGGATATTAAAAAATACCAGCTGAATCTTGGATACTAGAAGTCCCACCATCACTTCCAGCAACAAATGGCATGGGAAAGTGGGTGGGTTGTGTTTTAAAGTTGCCAGCATTGTTTAAAAGATGCCAAGTGCTAATTTTCATGGAGGTAGTCACTATTAGTAAGGTCTCCTGTTTTATGTAGAATGAACAAAGAGACCTCGGAATGCAGATTCATAGCTCCTTGAAAGCGGAGTCACAGGTAAATTGGATAGTGAAGAAGGCATTTGGTATACTTTCCTTTATTGGTCAGAGTATTGGAGTACAGGAGTTGGAAGGTCATGTTGCGGCTGTACACGACATTGGTTAGGCCACTTTTGGAATATTGCATGCAATTCTGGTCTCCTTCCTATCGGAATGATGTTGTGAAACTTGAAAGGGTTCAGAAAAGATTTACAAGGATATTGCTAGATTTGAGGAATTGAGCTACAGGGAGAGGCTGAACAGGCTGGGGCTGTTTCCCTGGAGCATCGAAGGCTGAGGGATGACCGTACAGAGGTTTACAAAATCATGAGAGGCATAGATAGGATAAATAGACAAAATCTTTTCCCTAGGGTAGGGGAGTCCAGAACTAGAGGGCACAGGTTTAGGGTGAGAGGGGAAAGATATAAAAGAGACCTAAGGGGCAACTTCTTCATGCAGAGGGTGGTACGTGTTTGGAATGAGCTGCCAGAGGAAGTGGTAAAGGCTGGTACAATTGCAACATCTGGATGGGTATATGAATAGGAAGGGTTTGGAGGGATATAGGCCAGGTGCTGGCAGGTGGGACTAGATTGGGTTGGAATATCTGGTCAGCATGGACAAGTTGGACCAAAGGTCTGTTTCCATGCTGTACATCTCTATGACAAATGGAGAGACTTGCAATTTTGCAAGTGGGACCTGATTCATTTAATTGAGTCATTAGACAAAATAAAAGATTGCAGAAAATATGAACATGGAGTATTACGTGTATCTCCCCGAGGTTTAAAATTTCCCAATCCTTTGCAGTGGTTTTACATATTTCTCACAGATTAAGTTTATTTGGGTTGGGGCTAACAGCTCAGAGTCCACTCTGTTATTTCTATGGAAACAGGAGGCAGTAATAAAAGATGATACATGAGTGAGGGCATAAAAAAATGTTCTATGCTCCAAGTTAAAGACATCACGTTACTCAATTGTTGGCATGCAAATTTAGCCAGAGATAAATAAGGCTTGTGGTTCTAAATAATTTCTTCCTGCAAATATTTGTGATCAGAGAAGTACTAAAATTAGCAAGTATACAAAAAAAATTAACTTCTTCATCAAGTTTTATAATATACATAAAATACGAACACCTTTCATTAAAAATGTTTTCTGTACTTGCCTAGATTCGTCCCACATTTGCTTTTGAGAAAACGCAATCAATTTTTATTTATGCTCAAGACACAGCACTATCCAAATTACCCCCTCACGATCATAAATATCATTACTATTTAGACTTAATTATCAAACAGGATATTGTAAACATTGACAATTTTTCATGCAGTGAGGAACCTACACAAAAATGTACATGATCACAGGGCACAAGCTTCAGGCTCAACAGCTGAAACTCTCCTTCTTCAGAGGTACAGGTTTTGTTCAAAAGCAACTGAAAAAGCCTCTCTTTTTAGTTATAATTCAGGTGGAATGAATATGCCAGAGCAATTTAAATTTACAAACCGCCAGAAGATCATTTGATCATTTTCACTCAAATCAAATTTTAAAAAATGGTCATTAGATATTGGAGGTTCTTCATTCAATTCTCTAACATTGGCCTCATTCGTGATCATATTTGTACTTAACTAACATCTAATGAGAAACAAAAGCCTGAATATTATTTCTCACTTTTACCCAATAGTACACTGGACTGGCCTTGCTGAACAATTGTCGGTGACAGAAATGAAATGCTGGCCATACTTGGTTTATAGCACATACTAAAAATATACGCAAAGCTTAAATGTAAATTCTACAGAAGAGTTGACTTAACCTTTATTTTCTTGCAACCAGTTTGCTACATAAGTCGACCACCTCGATCGAAATTTCCACATTAGAAGTACTATATAACTTACATGTTCTTGATAAATGTTGGATTTGATTTGCTTTACTGTTGTCACATATATTGAGATAGTGAAAAGTATTGTTTTGCATGCTAAATACAAAAGTACATCAGGAGAATAAAACAGAATGCAGAATTTAGAGTCTGTAGTTACAGCAGGGGAGAAACTGTTCTTGAATCTCTTGGCCAGTATTTTCAACGTTTGTATCTTCTGCCCAATGGAAAAGGGTGGAAGATTGTAGATTAGATTAGATTCCCTACAGTGTGGAGACAGACCATTTGACCCAAAAAAGTTCACACTGACCCTCCAAAGATTAACCCACCCAGACCCATTTCCCTGTGACTAATGCACCTCACACTATGGGCAATTTAGCATGGCCAATCCACTTGACCTGCACATCTTTGGACTGTGGGGGGAAACCTGCGCAGACATAGGGAAAATGTGCAAACTCCACACAGACAGTCATCAGAGGTTGGAATCGAATCCGGGTCCCTCGCACTGTGAGGCAGCAGTGCTAACCATTGAGCCATCGTGTCGCCCATAACTGGGGTTGGAGGGATCTTGGATTATGTTGGCTGCTTTCCTGAGGAGCAGGAAATGTAGAGTCAATGGATAGAAGGCTTATTTTGTGATTGACTGGGCTGCATTCACAACTCTCTAATTTCCTGCAGTCTTGAGCAGAGTAGTTGCCATACCATGAGTAGGATGCTTTCTATGGTGCATCTATAAAAATTAGTAAGAGTCATTGTGGATACATTTCCTTAGCCTTTTGAGGAAGTAGAGGTGTTAGTGTTGTGGGATCATATTCAAACAATGACCAAAATTGGTGAGTGACAAAAATAGCTCCTTTATTCAGCAAGCACGTGGCACAAGTTCAAGTCGGTAATAGAATCCTGAAATACTGTTCATACACACATTAAATTTCTATCATTATGTTGTTTTATCTATAGTAGATAAAAGTTTGAGGAACTTCTGTCCTGGGAGTCTGGAGATGGGTTAAAACATGAGCTGGCTGCTACTCCTGATAGGATTAAGTGTGTCAGTCCAGTCTGCTTGCATCATTAAGAGAGTCCTTTTGTCTTTCATGTTATTAAGTGTTAGTTAAGCATACTAGGCCTGTATATACTGAATAAGTTAAATATTGTACCTGTACTTAATAAAAGAATAAAGGATATTAAACTGAATACCACAACCAAGTTGGAGATTTGTTTACTATTTGCCGGTGAGAGTTTCATTCATTCATTCATGGAATTCCCCATTAGCCCCATTTTGACAGTTAGTTCCTTGAAGGGATAGTACAGAAATGCAGTTTTATGAATGAGTGAAATTGTGTTATAGTAAATAACTGGTTAGTAAAGGGTTATGAACGAATGAACAGGAACTCAGTAGTAATAGAGATAGTGAGCTAAATATCTCAGAGTGTGCTTTCTTCACCGTAGCGTCGACATGGATGGAATGGGACATATGTTGATGACATTTATTCGTAGGAACTTGACAATGTCAATTACCTCCACCGCAGCACTATGTAGGGGGAGAGAGAGAGAGAGAGCGAGAGAGATTGTTGTCTTCACACCACACTGTTAAAGCTGTCTATCTCTTTCCTATGGGTAGTTCTCCTATAATGCCATGGTTTCACTGGAACACAACTTCGTTTCATAGAAATAATGGGGCCTACTTGAAAAATGGAGTTAGGTGTAGACCAGCAAAAGAAAAGAAAATCACTCACAATCACTCAAAAAATCACCCAAAAGCCTAACACAAAGTATAACACAGCCTGAATGAAGTTTTAAATCATATTTTTTAATCAATGAAACCAAAGTAAATTTAACACATTACGTTGAAAAATATTAGGCGAAAGTGAGTGCTGCAGATGCTGGAGATCAGAGTCAAGATTACAGTGGTACTGGAAAAGCACAGCATGTCAGGCAGCATCCGAGGAGCAGAAGAATTGACATTTCAGGGAAGAGCCCTTCATCAGGAATGAAAATATTGAAAAATATTGTTAATGTAGGGATAGATGGTCATTATCATCACCTTCAGGTACAGTTGTAATTGCAGAAGTGGATGGCTGTGGTTGATTGTCTTTGACTGCTTCTTGGGGGTTGGTGTAAAAAAAAAGGACATCCAGTTTTTACCACTTTGCCCTTTTTCTTCTGTCTTAAAGAAGTTGTTCATAGGATGCCAGATGATATCTTATTGAATGAATTGCTACCCTACTCAATGTACATTACTATTCCTCTCACACGCTCCGATAGCAGCTGACATTGGTACATATGCAGAACAAAGAGTGCAAAACTATCGCTGCTGGAATCACGCTACTGCAAACCAAAAAGGTAAGTGTTCTCGAAAATACTACGTTTTTCAGCAACATTACAGCCAAATTGTGCTGCCTATAAACACGCTTTATACGAGAGCCACCCATACTGTGTCTCGTCATTGTTTGAGATCCAAGCCACTTCAGAAGCATCATCAGTTTTTAAATGGAGTTAAAGCTGAATTTGGCCACCCAGACAGGAGTGTATAAGGAGTATAATAAGGGGCAGAGTACGCAGCCTTGAGAATTATTATTGAGGGGTTGTCACCTATCCTTACTGTTTGCAGCCTGAGGGTCAGGAAATTGAGGATCCAGTTGCACTGGGAGGAGCAGAGTCCTAGATCTCCGAGTTTGGAGATAAGTTTGTTTTTTTTTTAGGTAGAATACAGCTTTGGAAGTACTTACAGTGGCATCACTGTTAAACTTCATCTCACCCTATCACATGCATTCAGTTGTGTCATCTTCATAAAAGTACAAAACTTCTCACATGATTCAATGATCAGCTGTGGTGCAGGAACAACCACAAAGACCAAATGCTTGCACAATTTAACTTTCATCATCGCAAAGCCTTTGATTAGTCACTTTTGTTTCTCAGACAACAACAATAACAATCACATAACAGAATCCAACTTAACTTCAAGTAAAATTTAAACCCAAGAAACCACTTCATACATGACAACAAATTTCATGTTTGTCTTGCCCTGTGAGAATGAATGCTTGGGGAGTGCTTGAGACCGGAATCAATGCACAACTTAATGGCAAAGCCGATGGATATATGTAAAAACAAAAGTGTACAGGGCTATAAAGGAGAAGGTGGTTTTATAGTTTTTCATTGTTCTACCATGTGAGCAGTGGACATCTAATGGGATGGATGCCCTCCCTGCGTGGTGTGGTATGTCATGAGAGGGAGAGTACAAAAGGGAAGACAAGAATTGTTGAATGTACAGTGAGGTAGATACTCGGAGATAGATAGAATGGAGACAACGTGCATGCAGAGAAAGGAGCAAGGAGAATGAGCATGTAAATGAGGAGGCAAGTGACAGCAGCAAATAGACAGAAAAACATAAAAGGTTTAGAGGGCGAGGTGGGAAGAGAAAAAAAAAGTCATGGGTAAAGAATGAATGAAAGAGGGTGGCTCCACTTTCTGCAGTCAAGTGTGAAGAGTGACAACTTGATCAATATACCAATCATGTTGTTTGTGAAAACAACGGTAGAAAATGGAATTATTATTAGGAGCCATGTCACATCGTAAGATATTGATTGCTTTATTGGAAGCCAATGTGCACGAAACATATTGTGGCAGCCTACTGTGTTTATAGTATGTGCTGCAGTGGTGAGCCAAAATAATGGGAAGATTTTCCTAACACTGGCTTATTATTGTTCTTGCTAATGATACTTCCTGTAATCTGTTTCCAATAAACAGGGGAAATTTTGACTTGTAATAGTAACGCATTTGTAACAGCAATGCAAAATCAGCAGTTTTTTTTTACCTTTGTTTCAATTTATAAAGTGGCTCCTTATTCCACTGCCTCTGGCAAATGGAACAATTTTAACAGCATGCAACAAAAACTCAATAAATTACAGGAAAAAACTGCATGTAATAAAGCTGCACCTTGCCGTGCAAGAGAAGGGGTTCTCCCTTGATCTTACTTTCACACTCTCCATTGATTAGTTTCTAGTATTGACTTTATGCCAAAAAGAAGTTGCTTAATGGATAACCCAACAGATGTAATATTTAGAATATATTCTCCTAGTAACATTTAGAGATGCTCAGAATTTCAGGATACAATTTAAATTCTTCATAGACTCCAAAATATTGGTAGGTCTCTGCAGTGGGTATTGCCTCCAACAAGATTTTCTACCTGATGCAGCAATACTTAGGTTCTCTCTCATACCAAAGAAATTAGACGTGGACGGTATTGAAGGTGCAACAGATGTAGATGTTACATTCACAGGCACAGAATATCTGGGTTAGTATTAGGCTTTTATATTACAACAGTAATCAGCAGAAAAGCCAAAGAATTGTGGATGCTGGAAATCAGAAACAAAAACAGAATTTGCTCGAAAAACTCAACAGGACTAGCAGCATCTGTGGGCAGAAAGCAGAGTTAATATTTTGGGTCCAGCGACCGTTCCTCAAGAGATGAGCAGCATGCTTCTAGTCAGAGCTTGTGCATCAAATAGTCCAAATTCAGATGATGCATGAGATCTTTTTACCTCAGGTTACATGGTGTGATAGAATGATAACATCAGGAGCATGTGTCTTAAATGGATACTGACATACAGGCCATGACAGCTACGTTCAGTTCAATTCATTTATAGCAAGCCCAATCAAAGCACATTTCTTTCAAATAATTTGTCAATGTTATCACTGAAAATTGACTCTGTACACAAACTTCATGACTAAGACAAAATATAATTTTTCAAAAGCGGATGGTTTACAATTTCTATTGAAATTTGCACATTTTAAATGAATCTAAAAATAACTCCTATTTTCACGTTTGAAGTAACAAAATACTGCAGCAGTCCTTACAAAATCTATATCCAGTCACACAAGTGTGCTACCATCAGCAATTATAATCCAGTCCCAAGTATATTACTTTTCAAAAAAAAATCAATAGGAGCCACTATTGCCTTTGATGGAGAAAACTGCTTTGGAGTTTAGATGTAAAGCATAGGTACTTCCAAAGATAAAAGCTCACCATCACCTGAGTTGTACAGATGCATGTGTTATCAATTCAATAATTATGTAAACAGGTAAAACAGACTTTAAGAGACTAAGCATTACACTGACGTTTGAAAACTTGTCCTGATCTGATAATCATTAATTTGTCTGAAGAGCAAGTAATTTTTCCTCCACCTTACCTCAATCAGGATTGACTCTGTGGGCAGGGGAAAAGAACTCAAAATTAGTTTACCTGGCTGATATGAAACTGATATTACATGCTATTAAACAGAAGTCCTTGTCATCAAACTACTGTATCAGTAAATGAAGGTTGTGGTCATTTTCTGTCTCTCAGTCTTTATTTTATAGATGGCCACCAGCAAGGTACTTAACTTGAAACAGCAATGCTTACCTTATCGCTCGTAACACATTAGAAACTGAACATGAATATTGTGTTACTGAAGAGTTTCTATACCCTTAAGACAGTGTTAGCATGTGTTTAAAACAAAAGAGCTGTGGATGCTTTAAAGCAGAAACAAAAACAGAAATTGCTGGAAAAGCTCAGCGGGTTTGGCAGCATCTGTGGAGAGAAGGCTCACTTGACCTGAAACATGAACTCTGATTTCTCTCCACAGATGCTGACCTTTTCCACAATTTCTGTTTTTAATATCATGAACTTGGCTGTTAAGGTTTAACTGATAGTGTACCATAACACAACAGTATCTTATTCCCTTCTCAGGCAAACCCTTATATTGAGGATACCATGCTTCCATGTTGATTTATTAGGTTCTGAGATAATTGCTAAGTCCAATGAGTGACATGTAGACAGTGAACAAAAACTACAGCATTGTTTCTTCCACAACAAAGGAAATGTTGGAATTCTCTGGGAACCAATGTAAGCCAATCATGAGGCAAGCCAGAATATTTAGAATTCTGACTAAGCTAGCCTCAACAAATAATGATGACGCACGCCTAATTAAAGTGAAACCAATGTCCCATGAAATATTTACAAGTGATAATTAAATATGAAAAAAACATCCAAACCTGATCTTGGCTCCCAATATATTTATGCAAATAAAACCAGACATAGGAGCAGAAGTAGGCCATTCAGCCCATCAAGTCTGCTCCGCAACTCAAAGAAATTATGATTGATCCGATAATCCTCAAATAAAATTTCCAACTTGTCTTTTCTCCATAACCCTTGATTCCCTTACTGATTAAAATCTGTCGTCTATCTGAGCTTTGAATATACTTAACAATCCAGTCTCTACAACCCCTTACTCAGAGATTATGCCCTCTGGTCTCCCACAAAGAAAAATAACTTTCCCATATCCATCCTGTGAAATCTTCTAAGAATTTTGTATATTCCGATAAGGACACTACTCATTCTTCTGAATTCCATTGAGTACAGGCCCAACCTATTCTTTGGTAACCTCGTTAACAACTAACATCGTTTACCACTGCCAAGTTTCTGCTGGTGCAGAATCACATATCGCCCATGCAGACCATTAGCACATTAAGTATTAATCTGGGAAACATAAGAGGAGAAACAAAACACACACTTCCGGTTCAATCATCGGAAACAATACGTCATGGATTAAATTCCAACCAGTGCCTTAAAGGCATCATCCTGAAGATAAGTTTATGCACAGTAAGCACGTTTATTTCCAGCTTCTAAAATTAAAAAGTAGGCATCTACTTCCTGCTTTACTATTAAATGGACAATGGACATCCTACATCTTTGAGAATTGGAAAATCCATTACAAAATGAGCTGCAAAGGTATCAAGTCTTATTCAGGATTCAAACCATAATTTCCTCCACTAGTGATCTTTCCTGTCTTTTTTGGACAGTCTCCTGCCAAATTTACAACCTAGCTTTCATAAATACAAGTTCTTGATAGTAAAACAGGACAAAACAACATGCTTCTCTAAAGTGGTTAAGAAAGGGAGTTCCATAAAATTCCACATACAGTACCATTTCAAATATCAATCGTAACACATCCCATCCTCAGTGTCAACTACCATTTAAAAGTAAATTAAACATTATGGCCACAAATGCCAAATACTAATGTTTATTTGCAATAAAGTTTAAAAATCTGGACTTGAACAAATAAAAAGCATCAGGACATATTTTAACGTTCCAACTCTTTCTTTCAAAGCAACCATTGCTTAAAAAGTCACCCATTTGCAACTCGCCAACATTAGAAACAGAAACACTGATGACTGACTTCTAAATTCAGGGGTAACCCCACACCAATTTTTTCTACATGGGAAGTGGCTTTCTGGTCACCTCAGCTGAATTTTTGCATATCTGTCAACTCATCACTGAAGCGAAAAAACACCATGATACAGCTGCAATATGATAGTGACTTCCTGCCAAAACTTTAAAGATAAATGCTTTTCAAACTCATTCCTAAAGCCAAAAAAAGACACACACGAGAAGGACTATCACTACAGTGAACCATAGTAGCGACTGCATAAAATGTTTGACTCAATTCTAACCATAATGTGAAAAAAAAAATTGCTCACTGCTAGAATGTATGACTTTATCATTGCTCATATTCTTTGGTGCTGTCACATGCTCTTTTGTGCAAACACTGTCTTGTTGACCCACCATTCATACAGTTTGCGTGCCTTGTCCCATACTCCTGAGATCAATTAGCCTGTTTAATTTTTCAAATTTTAAAATCTTGTTCTAATCCAACCTTTTCATTCAATTTTCAGTAACCTCTCTTAACTCTCCCAATTCTATTCAACATTGGCTCCTTCATCTGATTTATCACCGCCACCACACCACTACAACCCACGCCCACCCCCCAAGTGCCCAATCAGCAAAACACACTGTAATGTTTATATTAAAAATACGAAATAATTACACAATGAGGCTGACCTCCAAAAGTGGGTGATACGTGAAGGAAGCTGGAATACTGGTTTGTCAGTATTGTTGGAAATAATTTAGCTTAATGAATTCAATATCGCATGGTGGCTCAGTGGTTAGCACTGCTGCCTCTCAGCACCAGGGTCCCAGGTTCAATTCCAACCTCGGGTGACTGTGTGTGAAATTTGCACATTCTCCCAGTGTCTGCATGGATTTCCTCCATGTGCTCCAGTTTCCTCCCAGCTGGAATACTGGTTTGTCAGTATTGTTGGAAATAATTTAGCTTAATGAATTCAATATCGCATGGTGGCTCAGTGGTTAGCACTGCTGCCTCTCAGCACCAACCTCGGGTGACTGTGTGTGAAATTTGCACATTCTCCCAGTGTCTGCATGGGTTTCCTCCACGTGCTCCAGTTTCCTCCCACAGTCCAAAGATGTGCAGGTCAGGTGAATTGGCCATGCTAAATTGCCCATTTAGTCAGAGGGAAATGGGTCTGGGTGGGATACTCTTCGGAGAGTCAGTGTGGACTGGTTGGGCTAAAAGGGCCTGTTTCCACACTGGAGGGAATCTAATCTAAAAAAAACTGTCAGATTGCTGAGGTCAGTTTAACGGCTTTGCCACAGAAAAATACTCTTGGTATTGGGTTTTTCTGAGCAAAGAGAATTTTCACAGAATTATTTAAAGAAACACTGAGGTCGAAAGAGAGAGAACAGTCATTTGCATAACACTTTAAATTCAGACAATCCACGGCACTTCACAGGACTAGCAAATAAAATCTGACACCAGGCCACATTCAGAGATTTTAGGACAAATGACCAAAACATGGGCAAGGAGAATAAGAGATTGTGTTGAAGTGATTTTGTTAAAGGAATTAGAAAGGATAAAAATGCTGCAGGAAATTAGAAGGTCATGAAATGGTAGAAATGTACAGAACAAAATTTGGCCATTCAGCATAATCTGGTTAAAGATGAACGAATGGGATAATCTGGTTTAATGTGCTCTTCATTTTGGTCTTTACATAAAAGGTAAATTCTACAAAAAGGTAAATTAGATAAATATGTGTTTAATTATACCAAGTCTATATATTGCTTCAGACCTCAACTTTGAGTTCTTATTTCATACTTAGACTGAAAAATCATTTATGCAAAAGGTATGAATATCCAGTTGATCAGAAAACAATGCTATTGCTACGTCACCAAAATGTACTTTGTTTGGGTAAATATAGCACAGTGTAAAAATGACTGCCAAAGGAAGTAGTGAGAGTAGTGCTGGAAAAGCACAGTGGGTCAGGCAGCATCCGAGCAGCAGGAGAATCGACATTTCAGGCATAAGCCCTTCATTAAAGACGGAGAAGTTGGGGAGGGTGAGGTTGGAAGGAGAGAAGTTGTTGAGGGTGATTCCTGGTAAAGAGCTTATGACCGAAACGTTGATTTTCCTGCTCCTCGGATGCTGCCTGACCTACTGTGCTTTTCCAGCACGACACTCTCGACTCTGAGCTCCAGTATCTGCAGTGCTCACTTTCTCCCTGACAAAGCAAGTAACTGCCAATAAGACAAGGTACCTAGGGCAGACCTGAATTTAATTGCACACAGTCTTAAAATGTGTTTCTCTTTTCATATTGATAGCAAAGCTGTGGGAATAGTGTATAGTACATTTGCCATTGGTACAATATATTGCAACAAATTCAATAAAACATCCTTATTTGACAATGAAGCATTGCTGACACAGAAACTTTAAAGAAATAATGTTCCATAACACACTGAATTATAAATTGAATTTTTTTCTACAAAATGACAGATAGCAGTTAGTGCTTCATTTACAAAATTATACAATATCGAATGTGGTTAACTAACATAACCAATCTAGCAACACTTTTTGATGCAATTAAACCACCACACAAGCATTGTTGCAGCCTATTTCCTTTAAGTGACTCAAAACCCAGAGGGCAAATTAACTCTATGCACTAGCCCCTTCCACACATACTTATAGAATTTGCTTTTGAAATACTGCATGATATAGGTAAAATAACCACAATTTTAAACAATATCAAAAGAATTCTGGCAGACTGATTTCATTCAAATAAAATAAATATAGACAAGATTACAAGCTTTTGCAGCATTCATAAATTAAATTGACTTTTAACAAGACAGAAGTCACCAAATGAAATATTAAAAGGCATCAATTAACAGAGGCTTGTAATTTCTTAGTTGAAACAAATACTGGGGGTTGGAAATTTCCCGGACTCTCTGATCCTGTGTCCATCCTCTGGGAGCCCTTCTGCCCTAATTTCTTATTAAGATGCGAGTATGGGCTGATGCCAGCCCATTACCTCGAAGCCAGGCCCCAAGGCAGGGCAACGTCAATGTTAATGTAGCCCAGTTTCAAGGCCTATCTTAGTGAATGAAAACACCAGCAATTTAAAATGATAAAGGAAGCAACATAAGTCATATTTATAGGTTTCATCCCCCCCCCCATCTTCACCAACCACAGTGACGCTCTTGCTGTCTTAGCCATTTCATCCTCATCATACCGACACTCACCCAGTATTCACATTTAACCCTATAATAAAGGTTGAAATGGTGTAAGATTCCTCACAGAACTGCCAATAAAGAAAAGCCACATGAGCCATTCAAAAAATTACCCCACCCCCAGTCTATAGCTGGGCTGGCTCTGCCTTTGGTAACATTGATGTACCTCAGATTTTCACACTTCTTGATAAACTGTAAAGTATGAAATTCTATTTCCATGTCCAGGTCACAGTTCATACCGTTTTCATTCTACATAAAACAGGAGACCTTACCAATAGTGGCTACCTCCATGAAAATCAGCACTTGGCATCTTTTAAACAATGCTGGCAACTTTAAAACACAACCCACCCACTTTCCCATGCCATTTGTTGCTGGAAGTGAAGGTGTGACTTCTGTATCCAAGATTTGGCTGGCATTTTCTTTTACCCCTTCATCCATTTTGGTCCCAATCAAAAACATGAAAATCCAGCCCTTTCAGTCACCTGGGAAGGGCATTACAGAGGCCTTGCACAATAATAAAAAGAAACTAGAGTGAAACAACATCAATTCCATTACAGAGCATCAATACCTAATAATTAGCACTGCAAAATTATGGATCCCTGAACACCTCCAAAAACCTACCTGCAATCCTGAAACTTTAGCTGAAGACAAAAATTTGCATTCAAATGTAACAGCATTCTGGTTTTAAACAAATCAACAATGCTGCAGCTGACTGTGAAATATGCAAAATCTCTCCTATAACAACCTATTGCTTAATAGTAACTGTAGAAGGTTTGGCATCAAGTTACTTTTGAATCTGTTGTTCGCAGCGTGATGGAAAGCAATGTTTGACACAACAGAGTTTCAGTGAATCTACAAAAGATCTCAACTAAAAGATCTCAACTGAGTCAATTCTTAAAATTCTGTTACATTTTTAAATCTAACTGAAGAGTGCAATGCTTAAAGGATATCATCCATAATCATGAAATCAACACCTATTTAAAATTATACAGAACAAGAAACAAACAGTATAATGGCTATCCTCAGAAAATAATGATACGTATTAAAAACAAAATTCATGTGTGCATAATAATGTAATTATCTGAAAGTTGAGTGGTTTCATTGTGAAATTATGAAAAATCTACAGCAGTACAGTGTGGACTGTGGATGTGAAGCACATCCTGAATACTCTATTAATAGAGCATGAGATTGATAGTTCATTTCCCACTGAGTATGGAATTGTAACAACACTAATGCAGGATGACTCAATATTTGACTGGCAAACAACAAAACAAATTCTGTCCAGATCTGAAAACTTTGCATTCAAACTTGGCTAATAAACTGTGTAACAAGAATTGGTGCATTTAACTGACACCTCCAATCATACTGACCCATTCTTTGAATGGACATTGTTTATAAAATTATAGTACATCTTTGAAAGCAGAAGCAAAAAAAGTTCAAAAGAAATGGAAATTCCTTAACTATAAAAATGTTAAGAAGATAAAATCTATAAAAACATGCCGATGGATTTTACAGGCATTGAATACAAAATGCTTATCATTCTCAGAAATACCACAACATATTGCTTGGTATTATGACATTGTCTTCATCCACAAGCTTTGGAGACATGTGCTACAACTTATTAATACTGCCACTTGGTAGGGGAGACTTTGATTATTGCTAAAAGAGACAAGATACCAAGGTTCTTCATCTTTCATTTAAACGTATCCCTTTTGTTTGTCGAGACCTGCTCTATGAATATATGTCACTTCCATAAAGTTAACATGAACCAAGAAACTCACTGAATTGGTTGGTGTTGTCTAAGATAATCAGATGAGCTTGTGAGACAGCTCATTTGCTCTTGATAAAAGTGACTTACATACATGTGCAGGGACCAATTCTCTGCCAAAAACTAAGGGATACGCTCAGGCTTTGTGCTTTTATTGAATGACACAGGAGCTGGGGCATCCTGTAATTCCCCACTGCTTTCTCCACATCAACACCTCAGTCCAGTTGTCAACCAATCAGCACTTTTTTTCTCTCTCTGAAGTATAAATTCTTATGATTGCCAAATTCTGAATATTCTTCTGTTTGTCCTGATAACTGCAAAATTAAAAAGCTTCAGTAGTACAATATTCATTAGTATTGATGAATCCTTAATTATTTTTCTCCCCTTCAGATCATTTATCCAAGATCTATTTGATGCAAGAGCAATAAAGACTTTGAAACTGAACTGAACTGAAATTCCCAGTATCATCACTATTGGTGCTATTAATCTTTTAGATACTTTTGTCATCCTCCAGTAACCTCCTTCCATATCCTTTAAAATTTGATCACTTATCAGATCTAAGCAACATCACACCCTGATGTTCCAGCTACAGATATCAGCTCAGAATGGAAAGGCAGCACAGCCCAGTCAATTCTGATCTATATTTGAACATGTTCACTTGACCTTTCTGTTGGCTTAGGGAGACAAAGTACAAAGGATAGGGTAGAAAAGAATAGATAAATGAAGCTGGAAGGAGTGTTAGACAATATCACCAGACTACATCAATAGTTGCTACCTCACAACACAAGGTCTCAAATTCAGCTGGAGACATTTATTGTCAAGAGTGGCAGAGAGACTACCATTGGATTAGACACTTTAGTGATGCAACTAAGAAAAGAAACATCAAAATTTCTTGTTCCCAAAAACTACTGAAATATCCAAAAAACATTGTTGGATTCATATATTTTAAGATCAACACAAGTACAGTAATGGATTTAACAATGATGTCCACCACAAACCATTGACACATCAACTGATCTTACAAAGGAAATGGAAAAAAGATAAGAGAGCAATTAGCTCAATATGCAATAAAGAAATCAGCATCTTCAATAGAAAGAGCATCAAGAATGAAATTAAAAGGGAAGGCTACTGAAAATAAGAAAAATCTTTGATACTGATTCGGTACTTTGGTGCATCACATGCTGTAATACAGGCATGGATTCTCTCTCATTTCCACCTGACTTGTATTCTTATATCACTGACTTCCACTCTTTACCCATATTTTCTGGCATAAACCCAGGGCAAAGCATACAAGTTGGCAGGAGTGGCTCACAAACCACATTCCCTTAAATTCACACAGACATGAAAACCTAAAAATTACTGTGGGGTTGTCAAAACAACATTTAAAAATAAAGATGCACTTCAGCTGTTACAGGATAAACACACCACACAGAAACTTTAAATATGAAACACGTCTTTTTTTCAAACAAAACTATTCCCTCATTGTACGGATTAAGATTCATACGTTACTGTAAGATTATAAATATATTTCTGAATGATTGGCTACAGCTTCATTTTCAGCTCTTTACACATTTATAACAACAAACCAACCTTAGTATTAAAGTTTCTATACCAGAACCTTGTGAGTAAAGAGGTTAAAATCTCAAGTACAGGCAGTGGGAAGCTAACTCTAATTATAATGTACCACCAAGATAAAGCGCCAAATCGATACCAAATTAATTGCTAGAAGATTTTAATCAAGCCCGCAAAGTAGATTAAAGTGCGACACTTTAATCTTCTATATCCTGGTCTGAAATTCCAATACATGTAGTTTCTGAATGCAATTTTTAAAACCAGGAGAAAAAACTTCCGGGTGGAGCTGGACTCAAGTAAGAACAAATCATTTTGCGCCACGTGTTAATACATTAGAGCTATTCCAGTTCACAATGAAAGAAAGGATATTAAATTAAATTAATCAAAGCTCAACTCACTGAGCTGCAGGTGTAAGTCACTTGAGAGCACATGGAAATTGCATTGTTCTGGACATGTTTAAAAGTCATTTTAATTCCAGCTATAATAAAAGGACATTACTGATTAATTACTCCAGACCTGAGATGGGCAACATATTTCCATTTAATGCCGCTGATACATCGATTAGAAACTAACCTGAAAGGTGTATTCTTTAGCTCGGAGATGCTCTAATAAAAACCTAGACTAGATTTGCATTCATATAAAAAGTGCAACTGTTAACAGCTTCCCAGTATTTCTTTGCTAAGGATTTTTTTTTGCAGTTTCTGAAGCGGAATCGTTTTACAAGATAAAAAGACCCGTTGGCCCTTCATGTCAAATTATACAGATTTGTTTTCCATTTAAAAAAAACTCTCTACATCCTCCCAAAGCTTCGGCGTTACAAGAATAGACATATTATTGATGCACGAACCCCGATTCAACTCACCGTCTTACATCGAAAGCCATCCCGACGGCTTTAAACTGCAATCGAACCAACAAGACAATGAATGCAATGCAAATTATCAAAGGTAAACTGAGCAACTTTCTCTGCAGCCCACCGGCTGTCTCCCGGATACACCGTCACTCTTGAACGCCTTGTATTTCGCTATTGGCTGTACTGAGAAACAGGTCTCTACTCTTTTTCCGGTCTGATTAATGCAGTGTGGAAAGTGTCTTGGCGGGAGATTGTTCTTTTTATTTTCTCTTCCACCTCCCTCCAATAGCATTATGAAACTGAAGCACTTCTCTACGTTAGAACAAACTGGCTCAAGAAGAAGGAGGAAAAGATTAGGAATCTGTCCAGTCGAATTGCCCTTGCCATGGATTCTTAATGCAGCGCTGAACAAACTTACGTGTTAAATCTTAGATGCTTAATGGATTTTGGCCACAATTTGTTACCCAGTAAATCGTAGAGAACGTCACATGAATGGTTTGAACTATTCTAGTGCTGTACCTTGAAGTATAGCTGCAAGAAAATGTGAAAACTTGTTTTTAAAAAAGTATAATTTGGTATTTAATTACTGGTGAAACATGCCTGAAGGTTGAAATCTATCTTAAAGTCTAGTCTAAAATGTTTAAAAATATTGAGTTAGCAATTCAGGTTATCTTGTACTTACTTGGAAATTTATCATCTGAAATATTTAGAGGGAAAATAATACTTCAAAATAACATTTGATGAGATGATTAATTATGTAGGTCACCTTGATCATTTTAACTATTGAAGAAAGTATATGCTGAGTTTTTTTTTCACAACATTAATATTTGTGACATCAGGAAAATTGGAATGGACAAATTCTATGGTAGTTAAACACTTGGTATCCGTCTCCAGAAATAATCAGAGTTTCACTAAGCTGGATGTCAGTACAATGTTGTTGAATTACCATTCTGACATTCCTTGATTCCTGGAGGTAGAATTAGACATATGATTTCAGAATAGACCATTTAGCCATTAAGTTTGCTCTGCCATTTTGATCATAACAGAACTGATTGAAATACCATCATTACCCGGGAAAGCAGAGATCACAATCAGGACAACCCTTTGTAAAACCCAAATTCATCCACCAAATCTGACAAACTGTCAGGAATTGCCCCATGCAGAATTCATTTTGTAAAGGACTCCCAATTATTGAGTCATGTAGCACAGAAACACACTGTTCGGTGCAGTTCAATTCATTCACGCTGACCAGGCATCCCAATCTGACCTAGTCCTATTTGCCAGTATTTGACCCATATCCCTCTAAACTCTTCCTATTCATATACCTATCCAGATGTCTTTTAAGTGTTATAATTGTACCTGCCTCCACCACTTCCTCTGGCAGTTCATTCCATACCCTGCATGATAAAGTTGCCCTTTAGGTTCCTTTTATCTTTCCTCTCTAACCTTAAACCTAAGCCTTCTGGCTTTGACTTCTCCCACCCTAGAAAAAAGTTATAGACATCCAGTCTTTTGGGTTTTTTTGTAAAGTTGACAGGGATTTTGGCAAGTCATCTTCGTTAAACTTGAATAAATTCTTTGAAAGTGTACAAGATGGTGAGAGTGTGGTTAATGTTATGTAAGTGGGCTTTCATTTGATAAAGTTCCACAAAGTAATCTTGTTAGTAAAATTTGAAGTCTCTGGGTTTAAGGGGGAAGTGGATGAGTAAATACAAAATAAAAAAAAAGGAAGCAGAGTGTATTGATGAACATTTTTACCCCACAAAGTATGCATCTGTGTTTCTCAGAGGTTGGTGTTGGGATTGTTTTTTTTCTTTTAATAAAAGACCAGGGTGTGAGTGCTAATTTCAACACATGCAGAAGAAATTAAACTTGGGAGTGTAATAAATGAGGAAGATAGTAATAAACTTCATGTGTGCATTGACAGATTGGTAGATGAGTACATGAAATTTAATACAGATGTGAAAAAGTTAATATTGGCAGGAAAATGAGACTATATAAACCAAATGCTATCATAAAATGAGTGTAGGAAACAAATCTGAAGGAGTGCAAGTTTTGATGGTATAGGGCAAACTAAGAAGGCTACTTAAAAAGGATATGGACTCCTTTGCTTCATAAGTAGAAACATGAAGTACAAAAGAGAGGCAATTTTGATAAACCTTTTATAAGACTTTGTTTTGGCTCATTTCTATGCATCATGCTTCAGCAAGGATCAAGGACTAAGACTTTCGAAAGCTTACAGAGCAGAACGGTAGCAGTGACGAAAGACTTTATTTACATTCAGATCCTGGTTGATTTCCTTTTGAACAATGAAGATTAAACTGAGGTTTCCTGGAGTGTTCAAAATCTTAAAGCATCTTGTTAGGCTAATATTACAACCAGATGAAAGGGGGTCTTTGTTCCCCTCCTTGTTTGACTACAACACCTTTTATATTGAAATGGTAATACTTGCCAATTCAGTGAGTACATAAGTTTGTGCTATGATTTATAATAGAACCAAATGGACAATTCTTCTTAATCAGCATAAAAGGGGTTAACGTTATTATAATTCAATTGATTTTAAGTAAAATAAATGTCTGCATATGCATGTGTTAATTTGCAATGAGGACAAAAACAAATACATAGGACAACTTATCCAAACTAAAAACTACAGTGAAAGTTTAAGTTAGTCAGTAGTTTAGTGGCTTAGCTGGCTTCTGGACAAATCCTTTTTTTACTTTATATCCAGGGGGTTTAAAACTAAAAACTGACAATCTATTTGTTCTTTTGAAGACAGTTATGAAGTTGAGTTCTTTCCTTCAAATCTGTCTGCTGCACTAGGAAAGAAAAGCAAACAGGGTCTAAGATTGCAAGTTAGGTGGAGGGAAGACCTTGCTCAACTTCTTAGCTATTTGTTCCAAATTCTGCTGAGTAGACATGTGTTCAAAACACACAGAGGAGATGGCTTATCTGTGACTGCTTTCCCCGTTCCCCAACTGCCAGTCGCTTGAACACAATGGTACATTTCAATTGTAACTTCATTAGCTCATTGTTTTCAAAGCTATAATAAACCAGGTTCCTGTTCTCCAAGCAATAGCCTGAACCTGATTACATCAGGTGACAGCTTTAACACTTTGTGAAAAGAATGGGAGATGAGAGTGCTTGTGGCACAGTGGTAGTGTCCCACTTGTTCCAGAACAAAAGATCTGCTATCTTTCACAGCTCTGGGGACAGATTGTTGTCATTGGGTTTTGTATCATTCTCAAGGAGGTTGGAATGGGCAATGTTTCATGATGCAAATTGGGTTTGCTAATCTTGAATGGTGCATTGTTGAGTCACTTTAATCTTTGAGTTTAAAAATCTGTTTTCTGGAAAATTCAATTTATAGATTAAAAATCATTAATTTGACTCATGTCTTCATGACAGTAAATAAGTCTGCTATCCACTGGTAGAAAAATCAGTAGCCAGAGGACACCAGTGAAAAGGAACTGAAGTAGCGAAGGAGAGAATGCAATTTGCACCAGAATGCACAATCGAAATAGTGATGGAAGTAGATTCAACAATAGCTTTCAAAACAGAATTGGATAAATACTTTGTAGCATACAACTTTGAAGAAGTTATGAATGACTAAAGAAACATGTGAATTTCTAAAAACTAGTGATTTAACTCAAATCTCATATTTTGACAGCAATTGTTACATTTTGTTTAGTTTTCAGTGCTACCAAGATGCTGGTTGGCTCCTCAACAATGACCTCAGGATTTCTAACAAGATTTACCAACACACCAAACTTCACTATTTTCTTAGAGAACTTCTCCAACTTCAACTTCAAAGTATTCTTGTCCCTGGCATTGGTTGCAGACCAATCTTGTCCAGTGTCTGACCACATGCAGCTTTCATTTTTATGCTATGTCCTCAGTTATAAAGAGTATCAGTTTTTGAGTAAGAGGCTGCCAACTCAGGCATAGATATTTTCTAATCATCCTGTTCAGAGATGTTATCACATATGCCTGAGCTTCATGAGGTCTTGGAGCAGTAGAAGCCAGGGAGGCCTCCAAAGGGAAGTGAGTGGGGTCAGTTATATGAAGGGAGCCTGGTCAGTGCATAAGGCAGGATAGGAGTCTTTCAGTAGGGATGTTTCTTGCTATATTGGAGCCCTAAATAGGGCAGAGGGTCCCTGATCAGAAGCGACCTTGCACCACCACAGAGAGTCAGTTAGGCCATCACAGTGTAATTTGTCCATGATGGCCCTTCCCCTATGACTGATAGCATTACACCCTTGTGACCTTTCATTAAACATTTCAAGGTATTTTTGGGATGAAAGGAATGATTTCTGACATTACTGGGGAGTGGGAAAAAGAGAGAAATTAGATGATGATTGGGTTCTCCATCTTTTACGTCACCATCCAGTTTTATCACCGCTCCACCAGTGCCTCCAAATGTAAGCCATGGATGTGGAAAGAGTAATTTTAAATCCTCTTGCGCATATGTCATGTCAATCAACTTCAAGTTGGTTGAAAGATTAAATCATTAAAATTAGCAGTTAACAGGACATTGCAGTCAACAGACATAGGTTCATCGTATCACCATCCTATTATCAAACTGCAGCAAATCCCCTTCCAACTCTTATTTTTATTTAGTCTCCTACCCCTCTCCCTTCCTCTTGTTTAACAATGGTTTGCATTGCCCTTGGGCTGGCTTTGCATGTAAATTATTCGAATTGGAATCATTGGGAATTTACTCATGGTTGCTATTAGATGTGTAAAAAAAAACTCAGGTGATTTGCTGATTGGGAAGAAAGTTCAGTTGTATGTAAGAGCACTTAGAGTCTTGGAGATGTATGGCACAGAAACAGATCCTTCGGTCCAATGCGTCCATGCTGACCAGATATCCTAAACTAATCTAGTCCCATTTGCCAGCACTTGGCACATATATCTCTAAACCTTTCCTCTTCATATACCCACCTAGATGCCTTGCAAAAATTGTAATTGTACCGGCCTCCACCATTTCCTCTGGCAGCTCCTTCCATACACACACCACCCTCTACGTGAAAAAGTAGCCCCTTTGGTCCCTTCTAAATTTTTCCCTCTCACCTAAACATGCCCTCTAGGTCTAGACTCCCCTCACCCCAGGGAAAAGACCTTGTCTATTTACCCTACCTATGCCTCTCATGATTTTATAAATCTCTACAAGGTCACACCCCCTCAGCCTCTGACACTCCAGGGAAAACAGCCACAGCCTATTCAGTCTCTCCCTTTAGTTCAAACCCTTCAACCCTGGCAACATTCTTGTGAATCTTTTCTCAACTCTTTCAACATCCTTCTTGTAGCAGAGAGACCAGAATTGCATACAATATTCCAAAAGTGGCCTAACCAACGTCCCAACCCCTATACTGAATGCATTGACTAATAAAGGAAAGCATAGCAAATGCTGCCTTCATTATTCTGCAACTCCACTTTCAAGGAACTATGATCCTGCACTCCAAGGTCTCTTTGTTCAGCAACAGTCCCCAGGACCTTACTGTTAAGTGTATGAGTCCTGCCCTGATTTGCCTTTCCAAAATGCAGCACCTCACATTTATCTAAGTTAAACTCCATCTGCCACTTCTTGGACCATTGGATCGAGATCCCATTGTACTCTGATGTAATCTTCACTGTCAAGTAGACCTCCAATTGTGGTGTCATCTGCCAAACTTACTAATTATATACCTCCTATGTTCACATCAAATCATTTATATAAGTGACGAAAAGCAGTGGATCCCAGCACTGATCTTGTGGCACACTGCCGGTCACAGGCCTCCAGGCTGAAAGGCAACCCTCCACCAGCACCCTCTGTCTTCTCCTTTGAGCCATCACTTCTTGATATAAATAAAGAAAAAGAATCAAACTGCAGCAAGACATGGATAACCTCCTCTGATAAGCATATATGTTCATACAACTCAAGTGTAAGGCAAATACCATTTTCAGTGAGAGAGAATCTAACCTAATGTCCTCTTGACATTCAATTGTGTTTCTTAACATTCTACTGTCAACATCCTATTGTTACCATTAATCAGAAATGGAAAATTAAATACTAGGGCTGCAAGAGCAAGTAAGGGACTTGAGTAGGATTTTAGGCTGAGACCCTGACGTCAGGGTCAGTGCAGGCTTGTGGTGTTGAAGGTAGTATATAAGCATGGAAAGATGATTGGCTAACTGCCAGAAATTGGGATGGAGGTGGTAATTTCAGGATGGCAGCCTGTACCTAGCAGAATGCCACAGGGATCAGTACTGAGGCCACAATTATTCACAATACATATTCATGACTTGGATGATGAAAGTGAATGAACTAGAATCAAGTTTGCAGATGATATGAAAATAGGTGGAAAGGCAAGCTATGAGGATTACAGAGAGATAAAACAGGTTAAACAAGTGACCAAGAACTTTGCAGATGGAATATCATGTAGGAAAATGTGAAGTTATCACTTTGACAGGAAGAACTGAACATTATTTTAATTGAGAAAGACAGCAGGAAGCTACAGAACATTGTGATTAGGGAGACCTCATGCATGAATCAAACAAAAAGCTGGCATTAGAGTTCAGCAGGTATTAGGGAAGGCAAATAGAATGTTGGCCTTTATTTCAAAAGGGAATGGAATATCAAATAGGGTGACTTCAGTATATAAAGCATGAATCAGACTACAGGTGGAATCCTGTGAACAGATTTAGGTTCCATGCTTATGATCTACCGACATTGGAGGCAGTCCAGAAAAGGCTGTTTCCAGATATGGAGGAACTGTCTTTCAAAGAGAGGTTGAGCAGTTTGTGTCTGTATCCATTGGAATTATGAAGAATGGAAGCTGACCTTATTGAAACAGACAAAATTCTTAGGGGACTTGAGAGGGTAGATGCAGATTGGTTGCTTTCCCCTTGTAGGAGATTCATGATGAGGGATTAATAAGAGGGTATACAATTAAGTCAGAGATGAGAAGGAATTATTTGAGGATTGCAAATCTATGAAATTCTTTACTGCAGAGGACTGTTGAGGATGGGTTATTGCAATACAGAGGAGCAGTCACTTGACAGTGATTTTGCCTAAGCTGATCAAAGAATGAACACCCCTCACCTCTCAATTAATGACACTGGATGGAGGATCTATAGGAGAAACTACAACATGGAAGAAGTTTCAGTCTGTCCCCATCTTGTGATACCCTCTCTGTAGGCTGACTGGAAAATTCCAGATAACTTCTGATAATCACTTTCCATTGACCGCTAAATTATCCAAACAAGTTAGTCACCCCAAATGTAGCCTTAAGCAATATTACGCTTCTGGCACTCTCTGTTCTCACTCCAATATCAGAGCAGAAATCCTGCCTTCGGTATTCTGTAGCAAATGATTCACATCCAGACTCCTCAAAGTTCTTCTGCCAAGCAGAAGTCAAAACCAAAATGGCATGCTTTCTATTTGCCATGTTCTGTGCAGTTCCAACAACACTCAAAGCTTGACACAATTCAAGGACAATCTTGATTAGTACCCAAACTGTTACTTTAAAAATTCACTCCATCAACTATTGTTTCAATGTGGCTGCAGTCTGTGCCCATCTGCAAGATGCACTGCAACAAATTGCCAATGCTCCTTTGACAGTACCATCAAAGCTCTGGTATCTACCATATGGATAACCTACTGATTATCAACATTAAGTAGCAGTCTTTTTCAAATATGTACTTGATATAATTTAAGATGAAAGGAAGGACAATTACCATAGTTTATAAAAGATAATTGTTATTTCTACTAAATTCTAATATGTAACAACTAAATTATTATACAGGATATTTAGGTTGAAGGGCACCACTCTGCAAACACAGGGCAAGGTGAAGAGGGCGGTCTCCATAACTATCACAGCCAGCATGGAGATTGAAACATTAAGACTGAAGTTTAAGTTTTCAAAAAAAAGTCCTGGATTTCTGACCATACCTCATAATTATATTACGTATATAATGAAATAACTGCCAATTATCATGTGCTATGAATGTATTACTCAAGTATTTTTAACAACAGTCATATAACTAAACCACATGTTCTCTGTTTTACAGTGTAAAATTTTCCATTGATGAGGAATAGCACTTAAAATATGGGATTTTAACTTGCTTGCACAATACATTTGGGGAATAAAAATGTTTTATATAGTATCTATGATTATTGCTGCAAACAATTTTAAGACCAATATTTCATTGGCAAGTTATGGAAACACCCAAGATATTATGAGGCTTAACCGATGCAAGAGAAAACAAAGGAAAAACAACTATTCACATTAGCATTTTTTGTAGATATTTTCATAAGCAACTTATTCAGAAATGTTGTTATATACCTCTGGAGCAAGTGGGACTTGAACCCAAGCCTCCAGTTCAGATGTGGGGACAATACTGCTGGGTGACAGAAGTCCCTTTAAGTACATGGTTTGATCTGTAGATATTTTGATCAACTTGTCCATGGAGGTTATTACACACCTCCAAAGCAGGTGGGAGTCAAACCTTCTTATCCAGCTAATTAAGACAATCATTAGTTAGGAATCAAGTGGTACCAGATACTCTGTCAATCTGCAGCTATGTTTGCACTTAATTGGTCAAGGAGAAAGAAGCCATGGTATCTGCCAATACATTTGAGACCTTCTTTGACCAGTAAAAATTGAAGTGTAGCATTTAGTCAGAAATCCTTTATTTAATTGTCAAGTTCCCTTTTTTGGATTAATTTGAAAATTTATGCTTGTAGTCTTGGAGAATGGTCCTTTTCAACTTATTTGGCTTGGTGACACTGGTCTTAAGGGTTCAATTAAAAGAATTGGATTCTTGCTGATAACTCATGGTATCAAGTGATTTAGCTTCATTATTAAAGGTTTAATGTGTGTTTTTTTTGCAATTGTGTACTATTCTTAAACTCTTGTAAGTCCAAAGAAAAATAAACAAGACTCAAATAGAACATTGAAAGTATTGTATAATTCAAGGAAATCAAAGTCAACTTCTTTTATCCAAATTGATTGCAGACAAATACTAGCCACCTTATTAATGTACCATCAAGTCAGGTCAATTGCAAAAATATACCTCAACTCTACCAATAGCTTCATTTATCGTTTTCCCGCCATACGCCAGTCTTGTGACAACTTAATGTGTCTATTGCATCTGATTTTACAAAGGAGTAGAAATATTTTTAGTAGTCACCGTCCATGCTAAAGTTGTCCTATTTTCGTTAATTAACACCTTTTATTTCACTGTATTCCATTAATTGACAAATATGTTAAGAATTTCGTACTGGACGTAGGTGTGTCAAATACCATTGATTGTAATCGAGTAAAGCGCGGAGGCATTCACGTTTTCTGACATGTTGTTCTTGCCGATTTGGTGCAGCAGTCTTAATAGTTTTGGGCTCCGATTTGGTTTTCTGGATTGCTCGCTACACACGTTTCAGATACTTTGCTTTGTAGTTGTATCAGATATCATGAAAATATTATTCCACGTTTTAAGATTTAACTCACTCGCCGCAGTAGTGTAACTTTGTGATTATCGGTTTGGGTTTATTCCCCCTGTTCGACACTTTAAAAACCAAATCGAACTATCCTCTCCGAACGATTCGTACTTTGAATTAAGCACAAAATGCCTTTAGAATGAGTTTAATCTAAATTTATCAAATTAGTAGTTTAAAGGAAAATACCTTGGTTAGTTTGCACAAATTAAACTCGTGAAGTTTGTAACGATCTCATCTCCTGAGCCTCTCTCCGTGAAACACCTAATTTCTGTGAACATGCGCGCATATAGAGTCAATGACTTTGCAGGTAACTTCATACTGAGATCTTATTACGTTACCATTTTGGTCTCTTTAATGGTACTGTGTAATAGAATTATGTCGACTGGGAGGTAAAGAGGTCCTACACCGCTTAATTTCAATTTCACCCCAAGTTAAAGGATCAAGTAGAGCGTTCTCCGAACCACAATAAATCAATAATCTAGTAAACGAAAATGTGATGACTTAACTTTATTTCTCCAAGTGATTACGTAAATCAGATAACCGCTGGGTTAATCATTACACAAGTTAACAGAGAGATTTTAAACTTGCACAATCTCGAGAAATAACATGCTACTGACTGCGAAACAATGATCGGAACCCTTGAGTGTGTGCTGTGGCAGTGTCCTTTCTCAGCTGGAGCGAAGACGCCGAGAGTTGCTGCTGGTGTTTTGAGGTGACATCACGTTGTTTGTTTCCAATTGCACAGCAAACAAGCGGGATGTCTCTCCCTGGCACACGTCAAGGGCAAGGCAGCTCACTTCCACCAGGCGCCGAGTGCGTCACACAATCGCAACACGTGACAGCCGACGCGTCATCCCCATTCATAAAAGTCCTCTATAAAAAGGCGCTCGGAGAGACAGGGGCCAGAGTAAGGGGAAAGGAAGCATCAACACTGACTGAGATAAAGGCAAAGCTAGCAGCCGGACTGTCACAAAACTCGAGGAAGCGGCGGAGCTGGCTTCTTGAGTATCAATTGTCTACATCAGCAATTATGGTCATGATGGAAATCTCTAGTGTTAGTATTGAAACTCTTGGACAGCTTCTGAAGGAAGATCCTTCGAAATGTTTGTTGCTGGATTGCCGATCTTTCTTCGCCTTCAACGCTTCGCATATCGTGAATTCGCTCAACGTCCGATTTAGCACCATAGTTAAACGAAGGGCGAAAGGGACAATGGGGCTTGAACACATCGTTCCGAATGAAGAGTCCCGCAAGAGTTTAGTATCTGGTCTTTATTCTGTAATTGTTGTGTTTGATGAAAGGACTTTTGAGTTTGATCTACTCAAGAAGGACAGCACTGTACTCTTGGCGGTTAATGCGCTATGCCGAGAATCCTATGGGGCAAGGATTGTTTTTCTCCGAGGTGAGTGTCAAAATAAAAAAAATCGCCCTCCTGTAAAGATCATACAACCCACACTTACCCAAACCATTCGTTACCTCGAACGAAATCTTAAATAGCGGTTAATTGTTCAAAGTCACAACCCTAGCATATATGAATCTGGTGATTCTGTGGAGTTTCGTATTAGAAAAGATCGTTTACATCATTGAACGAATTAAAACTTTGAATAAGTACGATGTTCCTTCCCGTGTGTACAGTTTACTAGTGTATACTACAATAAATGTGAAATTAATTGCCTAAGATCTGTGAACTAACCAGGTCTGCATTCGGTTTGATTTCAGGTGGCTACGATGCGTTTTCCTCGGAATATCCAGAGTTTTGCACTAAACCTTCGCCTCTGTCGGGATTGTCTTTACCTCTAAGCGCCAGCAGCAACCCCAACAGTGCAGAGTCGAGTTGTAGTTCCTGCGAGACTCCTCTATATGATCAGGTCAGTTCACAATTAGGAGAAACACTTAATGTTTGCATCACATTGTGAAACAGCAGTTGCATTACGCAACACTCCCACCTAAAGTGAATCATCTCAAGATAAACTCATTTGGATACTGCCTGGTAAAATGAAGAATTTGGACTCCACTTATGTTTGACGCCTCAAAAGATAGTCTGTTATTGGAAGTATTCGCTTCCTGCAATGTCGAGAATTCGGATAATGTGCGGTTTTATCTGAAAGCTGACGGCTAATGTTTTCCCTTTTTTTTCTCCGTAGGGCGGGCCTGTCGAAATCCTCCCTTTCCTCTACCTCGGAAGTGCCTATCATGCGTCAAGAAAGGACATGTTGGACGCCCTGGGGATCACAGCTCTCATCAATGTCTCTGCCAACTGCCCGAACCACTTTGAGGAGCATTATCAGTACAAATGCATTCCTGTGGAGGACAGTCACAAAGCGGACATCAGCTCCTGGTTCATTGAGGCTATTGAATTTATAGGTAAATTCTTGTTCAGTTAAGCTGTAAACATTTTAGCTCCGCAAGAAGGAATTTTCAAACTTAGGTTAGACTTTCAAATTAAAGGCTATTAGAATCTTGTAACTGTTAAAATACTGAGCACCAGCATTGTTCTACCAAGTGATGGAATTAGACCTTAGCATTATATAATTTTAGTCTTATTTTCCTGTTAAATTGGACAATTAATTCTGAAATCTTTAACATTCCAGTTCACATTATTTATGGTAATAACAAGTAGTAAACTCCGAAACTGTATGTATAGTCCTGTGTTTTTTTTTAAATCGAGTTATGTCCTAAATCAGATCTGTTGTTCCTTCCCAGACTCTGTGAAGAATACTGGCGGCAGGGTATTTGTACACTGCCAAGCTGGGATCTCTCGATCGGCCACGATTTGCCTGGCTTATCTCATGAGGGCGAACCGAGTGAAGTTGGACGAAGCTTTTGAATTCGTGAAACAGCGCAGGAGTGTCATTTCCCCCAATTTCAGCTTCATGGGACAGCTCTTGCAGTTTGAGTCTCAAGTTTTGACTCCTTCGTGTGCTACCGAGGCGGCCAGCCCTTCAAATAACCCCCCGGGCGCTTCCACTCGATTCGTCTTCAACTTTCCTGTCTCCATGCCTGTCTGTCCAGCGGCTAATTCCCTCAACTTTCTGCAAAGTCCCATCACCACGTCCCCAACCTACTGAGATGGAATGGACTGACGTTTGAGACTAAACCAAGTAAAATAAGCTGAAAGGTTGTGTTCACTTTTTTAATGTACAGAAACCAATTAACGATTTCTAGACCAGAAGTTCTTGATTTTGAAGAACGTAATACCTCAACCAGACCCTGCACTGTGTCACATTCTGAAAACTGTCTGGAGAGGGTGCAACTGGCGTTTTAGCACTTTTTTTTTATACATTTCTTTCAATATTTGACGGAACTGTAAGTGGCAACAGTTTATACTGACTGTCGGTTTGATAATTTATACAATTTATTTATTTACGTATTGACTATTTTGTACGAATCCAATAAAACCTTTTTTTATATATATAACGTGTTATTTTGGTATTTAACCCTAACCTAGTCCAACTCTCATTCCTACTGGAATCAGCAAGTTGTCTTCGTAAGATTCTGATTTTTTTTTCACCCCGAAAACTTCAACTAGTAAAGCACATAGTTCATCCCTACTCAGTCTTCACTCTGCCATTTTGCTTTTTCTATGTGGTTGCACAGTTCTTATTTAAAAGATTTCGCTTCAGTCAGTGTCATTGATCGCTCCAGTGCTGCATTACTATGGAATTAGGCGAATAACTAAACACAAAAGATGTATAAATGTGTGCAACAACGTATGCTAATACCGTTGATCTGTAGAGGTCAGTGAACTACTAGGAATCCTCAATTGTATTATAACCGTCCATTCAAAACAAATGTGAACCTTAACTTCCATGCTCTATAAGCAATGGATGTAATTCCAAAAAAAGTCTACATTGTTAATCTTTCTGACCGCTTCTTCTTTTCTTTCCCCTCCCCTCCTTTCCTGTGCAAATATTCTTTCATATTTTAGAAGTAGGAATAATAAATTAGTGCAGATTTCTGCTGAGGTTTATCTTTCAATGAACTCAACAGAGTCGCATGTGATAACTTCCAGGGGGAGCAGTCTATCGTTGACTAGGCTGGCCCTGTTTGTGTGTGTGTGTGTGTGTGTGTGTGTGTGTGTGTTAACTTCGACAACGTCTGTAGTTTCACTGGGATTATTTAGAAGCTTGGAGGATCTTTAAATATCTCAACTCTGTAATCCAGCCAGTTGTTCCAAAATCTTCAAACATGCTGCTAGGAGGAATTAGTTACAAATCATGGTCCGGACGTGCCCTTTCATTATGTCTAAAAAAAAATTAGTTTAATTTCATAGTACCCTGTCCATTAAGTACAAAAATATATTTTTGATATTGCAGTCTTGGTCTTTCCACCAATAACAGAAACAAGCGTACACAGTCCTCTTTATAAAACTAGCTCTTTTAAAATGTTCTGTTTGAAGTCCTATTTATCCGGAACTTACATTTAAACGGTAGTGGGCATACAATTGAGGCCGAATTTGGAACTGAATAGAGGGAAAGAGTATTCCTAGGCATAGCTTCTGAAAAAGTTATGAAGAAATGAGAATCACTCTCTTTTGCTGGTTACTACACCAATAGACCAGAGAATGAGTTCAAGTTCTATAATGGTCATTTCAGAATTTTAATAAACTGGCATTGGAGAAAATTGACCAAGCCAGCATTTTTTTAAAAAATGGTTAGTTCATGTCGATTAGGAAATTAATTCTACATTCTAAATAGTTTGGTCCGCATTTATCTCAAATCCAGAAGATGAATACTTTTAGAAATTACCTAGGAAGTCATTCAGTTGTAAAAGGGTAACAAAGCTGGGACAAAAATGGTCAGATTGACAATACAACCCACACCCTGGGAAATTAATACAAAAAATTAACAATATTTCCTCACTTGGATCTGAAATAACTGCATGCATCCTGTGTACCCTTATAAATTAAACCATGCCCAGAACACTCAGGATATACGAGTTCTAAACTTTCAACTTAGAAGATATTTCCATTGTTGTAATTAAAAACACGGCAAAAGAAAGTACAATTTGTCCTATTCAGCTGAAATAATGTGTGAACACATGCAATCCCTATATGCACGGTTCTACAGTTGCAAAACTCACGCCAAGTAAACAAACATACGAAATCTCAACCAAGAACCTATCCTAAAGGTTTCATAATGACGGTGTACTTGGATCAAAAGTAAAGATTAGCGAAGTTATTTGTCTTGGCGTTAGTTTAATCGTAGATCAATAACGTTGCTAAGTAACGAGGAGGAGTTGTTCCTCCGAAGTGTATGACTGGTTGCATCTCCATGGGAACCATAGGGAGTTTCCTGAATCGCACAAGGAAGCTGCGCGTCACTGTTTGTTCTTGGCCACCAGCCCGGCTCCTGCTCAGGCAATGTTTATACTGTATGGCTCCAAGTCTCGTAACAAAATGTTACTTTATAGGAACATATCATCAGGCAATCAGTGTATAAAAATTATCCCTCACATTTCTTTTGGACACATACTTTCATAAGTATACATGTATAAGTATCATATACATAAAGATGCAGACCCACATTAACGTATGAGTAAGGAGCAGGAGTAGATCAACCAGCCCTACGAGCCTGCTCCTCCGTTCAATAATATAATGGCTGGTCTGGTTGTTGTCTCAACCCTACTTTATTGGAGTCTGTTCCCTAATAACCTTTGACTCACTTATCTGTCAAATTTAGTCTTGAGTAAATTCAATGACCCAGCCCCTATTGCTCTCCTCGGAGGGAATTCCACATGCTCACAACTCTCTGAAAGAGAGGGAGAAAAAAGCCCTAATCTCTGTCTTCAAATTTCCCAGTTAAAAAAATATATATTTTTACCCCATATCTGTATGCACATGGCGAAAGTACTTGGAAGTTGAGCGTGTTTATAGGAAGGAACCGATTGTAAGATATCAGCTAAATGTTCACCAGTGATTATGAGTAACTTTGACAAGGAGATGTACTGTACAATTACGTATGTAATCCGAGCAAAGAGCTTTACAATGAGCTAGCTGCTTCTAGTTCTGAAGACGGGTCACTGAACTCGAATGGTTAATTGTTTGTCTCTCCAAAGATGCTGCCAGACCAGCTGATTTTCTCCAGCAATTTCTGTTTTTATTCATTTCAGATCTGCAGTTCTTTGTTTTGTGTCAGTTTAAGATAAACTGTCTGTAGAAGAGCAAGAAAATGCGAGTTTTTAACGCTTCGTATATTCGCATATGTATTTCACCGAGTAAACCTCTTCCGACTTATTCAAGAGATTAAATTGCTATTGATTAATTTAAAACAAGGATTTCATTTCAAATAAATGTGAATGTTGGCTACAATAGGACAACTGGTTGACTGGACTCCACAAATACGTATCGAAAAGATTGAAATTAATCACATCTTTTAAAAACACACGCATAACACATGAACTGTTAGGAGCTAGGTACTGATCAGCTGCTCAGGATCCGTTTCATTTCTCAGATGACTGGTAGGATAATTGACACCGAACCATTCTCCTGAGGGTCACCTTAGAAAAGGAACTAACTCCAGCCTCCAGTCAGGTGCTATTTTTAATTGGGCGTCTTTCTTGTTCTATTATGGAAGATCGCTGCAGCCGCTCTTGAAGCAGGCGTATGGCCAGCGGCGCTGTCACTCAGGGACTTTCCATGACAAGGGCAAGTGGGCAGACCATCGCCTGAGAGGCGTCCACACGGCAACAACGCACTGACGTTGAAACTAGCGAGAGAACAGCGAGACCCGAGAGGCAATGCGTTCCGCTCATTCCTCAGGATGTGTCCCGCACGTTTCCACTGCAGATGTCCCGCCGGAGGTCACGCCGGATGTACTGTACTTCTATAATTAGAAACATTGATGGGTCGAATTGCAAGTGAAGCATTTCGTTTTTTTTTCACAGACTGAAATAGCTGTCAACGGATGGATTTTACATCCTGTTCTCAGTATCGGGATATCTCACTCTCTGCACTTTGCCTCTCTGCAGATAGAGAACTTCCGCCGGCATTTCGCTGGTAGATAACGTAACCATTCCGGCTTCAGCACCATTTTTAAACCAAATGCTGAAGCTGCACTTTTCCCCCCTCCCCTATTTTCCCGAAAACACTGTAATTTGTCTCTGAGCCAACACTAGGATGTTACAATTCAAACAACTGGTTAGTATACAGAGTAATTTGTAAAAACATTAGTATTAATCGCATGCAAACTCACATTCCATGGTGTTTTTAATCAGTTTAATACGGGACATGGAAACCGTACTTTTTTAAAAGATTATCAGAAATAGGAAGCCGTGGTTATATTTAGCGGAAATAGTCCCACATTCTGCTCGAGTCGCTTTATTTCCGACAATGAACAACACGATTAAATGGTTGTTCCAATCCTAGGAATATGGGGATGATGTGCTGTAGTGTTACGAGCTGTTGAGAACGACAGAATTAGAGTATTACATTAAGTTGCAGAGTAAATCAGAACATCCGTGATTGCAGATAAATAATTTCTTAGAAATGTGAGCAGTGCCGGATGAACGACGAATTCGCTTCATTTTATCGGTACCAAACTGTCATGGAAACTATTGTAGCGGCTTCCCAACGATCTCCGCTCGCTGCTCTGTGTCTCTCTCCGACCAAGCCCTAAATAATGTTCCACATATGTTTACAGTCGAAAACTGGAATTTAAACTGGAGGGAGGAACACAAGATGTTGATAGAGCCTTGGATTGAAATTCAGACCCAGTACTTGAAATAAAATCCTAGGCCATCCATTATTAATATCTTATTAATATCCTGTTAATATTCGAAAACGCTTTGTCATACATTCAAATACCTTACTTCTAAGTCATGGTTGAGAAAAAAAAGTAGCATACCATTTTATGAACTTCCAAATTCAAACTAAAAGAAAGACAATTCTTTGATCGGGGAGCTGGAACCTCTGTTATGTAAGTGGTGGCTAATCACAATATAAAACGCGGGAAGATAATTATTTCAAAGGGGGCACTTGTTAGGGCATGGTTCAAAATGAGAAGTTTCAGATAAGAATCGTAGAGTTGTACATCAAGGAAACAGACCAGTCCAGCTTGTCAATGCCGACCAGATATCCCAAATTAATCTAGTTCCATTTGCCAGCAATTGGCCCATATCCTTCTAAACCCTTCTGACCCAGATGTCTTCTAAATATTGCAGTTGCCCCCACCACTTCTTCTGGCAGCTCATTCCATTAATGCACCACGCTCTGCTTGGAAAAGTAGCCCTTGGGTCCCTTTTAAATGTTTCCCCTCTTACATTAAACATATGCCCTCTAATTTTAGATTCCCCTATTCTGGAGGGGAAAAAAAGACCTTGGCCATTCACCCTATCTGTGCCCTTCATGATTTTCTAAATCTCTATCAGGTCGCCCCTCAGCCTTTAATGCTCCAGAGAAAATAGCTCCAGCCTATTCAGCCCCTCCTTATAACTCAAACCCTTTAACTCCAGCAACATCCTTGTATATCTTTTCTGCACCTTCTGAAGTTTAATAGCAACTTTCCTATGGGGGAAATTAAAAAAAAAAGTTTTTGTGAGATCTGTGCTGGACACTCATTCCCCATCCCTAATTGCTGAGTTTGACCAATTCAGAGGGATGTAAGCCACATTGCTGAGGACATGATCACATGTAGGCTCAACTGACTAAGGAAGACAAAATTTCTTTCCTAACGGACAATAGTGAATCAGATGAGTTTTATAACAATTGATATGATTTTCACAGTCAGCATTGCTGAGAACTGGTTTTCCCTTTCAGAATGACTAACTGAATTAAATTCCAGCATGGCAATGGTGGGATGGAGGCTGAGCATGTGGTGAGAGTGGCTGGTGCAGTGACAGCTGAAGATCCTAAAAGGGGTAGGTGGTAGGAAACCTGAAAGTCATTGAGAGGGCGCAGACAGGAAACAAAATACAATTGGTTAAGCAGCCTACAAGATACTAAATGAGTACATGGTAGACAACTGCCATGGGAAATAGGTGGGTGGGGGAACAGAGTGGATAAAGCCAAAATTCTTAGTCCCAAATGTCAATCAACATTGCAACCAGTATGACGTAGGAGGGAGTCAAGCAAAGGGAAGTTTGGGGGGGGAATTATTGATTTATGGGGATTGAAAAATGTACTTTTGGCACACGGGGTTGTGGGAAGGAAGTGGTATTTTCAGCTCAGTGATTCATTTTAATATGCATATTTGTGTAAAATGTGCTGGTTATTAGGGAGAGTTATAGTGTCATGAAGTATATTGTAAATGTTAGGCACAAAACAGTGGTGAGATTTAAAGACAATGATGTAAGATGATGAGAAGTTTGATAGAAATTCACAATGTGATTCATTGGAAATTAAATAGTATGTTGTAATTTTTGTTGTTTAGCAGAAGCAAAGATTTATTAATCAAAAATATTTTTAAAATTAACGTGAAATATTTGAGGTAATAAAATCTCTGTAGGATTTAAACTGGCTAATTTATTTAAATAATATGTTGTCATGTTGAAGTATTCTGATGAAGTTGAAGTTGAAGTTTAAGATGTTGTGGACAAAGAGAAAAGATTGGGGATTAAAGTGGTAGGGAGATATAATATAGCAGGAAAAGATGATGGATAGAATACAGGTGAACATATTGATGGAGAGTGAGTCGAAGAGAGTTTGGTACTTGGTGGTAAAGTGCAAGCTGAGTGAGTAATAGTGAAAGGATAGAGGATGGAATTTAAAGAATGAAAGAGTTTGTCTGTGGCTGCAAAAGAGATGAGGTGAATATCAAAATTAAATGGGTTAAGGAAATAGAGGTTTATAAGTATATATTATAAACTATTTATCTAGTTGGAGCAAAGTTTTGGGTATCAAGTTTGAGGTTCATTAGTGAATAGTGATGTGAATCTGAATTTGAGAAAGATGAAGTTTATAGATGTGACTAGAAATTGATTTGTGAAGGAAGTTGTGTTGGAGAAATGAGTTTTGGGAGAAATAGGTATGCCAGTAAGATATGTTAGGGGAATCCTGGAGGCAGGGAGCGGTGTGTAGTGATGGGTCATTGATGGGAAGGTGTTGCACGGTGTCAAAGTATTGTGGTGATGCTACTGGGATGAGGGAGAATTTGGAATATAGCCGGGGAAATGGTTTTGGGGGTTCCACAAGAGCAATGTGTTGAATGTAGCACTAAAGACTCAATGTGTGGAAATTTTCTTATTTGTTCATGTGGCATAGGCAATACTAGTGACACTATGTCTGTTGTGGATCACTAGTGCTAGGAGCGAGTTTTGAGAAGATTTGTAACTCAAGTTGAGGTTCTGGATGTAGGTTTGCTCGCTGAGCTGGAAGGTTCATTTTCACACGTTTCGTCACCATACTAGGTAACATCTTCAATGAGCCTCCGGACGAAGCATTGCTGACTATTCCTGCTTTCTATTTTCAGATTTGGGTTTCTTTGGGTTGCAAATCTACATCCACTAGTGTTAGGAGTACATCAACATGTGTGTGAGGAGGAAGGAATATGGGCTGCATGAATATTAGAGGAGAAAGTGAGGACTGCAGATGCTGGAGATCAGAGCTGAAAATGTGTTGCTGGAAAAGCGCAGCACGTCAGGCAGCATCCAAGGAACAGGAGAATCGACGTTTCGGGCATAAGCCCTTCTTCAGGATTGAGGAAAGTGTGTCCAGCTGGCTAAGATAAAAGGTAGGGAGGAGGGACTTGGGGGAGGGACGTTGGAAATGCGATAGGTGGAAGGAGGTCAAGGTGAGGGTGATAGGCCGGAGTGGGGTGGGGGCGGAGAGGTC
>NC_057723.1:50896382-50918986 GCF_004010195.1 Chiloscyllium plagiosum
CCTGGTGGTGGTTGGAGGGGCGGGGCTCAAGGGCGGAGGAGCGGGGAGTGGAGGAGATGCGGTGGAGGGCATCGTCGACCACGTCTGGGGGGAAATTGCGGTCTTTGAAGAAGGAGGCCATCTGGGTGTATCTGCATACTTCGACACGGTCCTGTCTCCCTTAGTCCAAGAACTCCCCACCTACGTTCGGGACACCACCCACTCCACCAAGGACGTGCAGGTCCTTGGACTCCTCCATCGCCAGACCATAGCAACACAATGGTTGGAGGAAGAGCGCCTCATCTTCCGCATAGGAACCCTCCAACCACAAGGGATGAACTCAGATTTCTCCAGTTTCCTCATTTCTCCTCCCCCCACCTTGTCTCAGTCTAATCCCTCGAACACAGCATCGCCTTCCTAACCTGCAATCTTCTTCCTGACCTCTCCGCCCCAACCCCACTCCGGCCTAGCACCCTCACCTTGACCTCCTTCCACCTTTCACATTTCCAACGCCCCTCCCCCAAGTCCCTCCTCCCAACTTTTATCTTAGCCTGCTGGACACACTTTCCTCATTCCTGAAGAAGTGCTTATGCCCGAAACGTCGATTCTCCTGTTCCCTGCGTGCATGAATATTAGGGGCATTAAAGCAAGAGGACAACTATGAGTGGTTGTGCATACTGGGAAATAATGTGTGGCCATGATGGGATATCAGACTGCATGAAATCAGTAACGGGGCTTTTGATAGCAGGGGAAGCACTGGGCAGTGACTCTGATAGCAAAGATGAGTACGTGGCAGTAGTTTAATGTGGACTTGTTGCTGAAACATTAGATATAGTGCTGCTGCTGATTTTCAGGAGGTGGTGCTAGGGTGAAGTAGAACTCAAGATATAGGAGAATGGTTATGCTAAAATTTGGCACGTGCAACGATTTAGGACTGGGACAATTTAGTGAGGAGTTATCAGGATGTTATAAAATTTAAAGTAGTGTGTTTGGATAAGTGCATGAACATACGAACCTCGAAATTAAGAACAAGAAGACGCCTTGCACTCTCTCAAGCCTGCTCCACCATCCACCATTGCTGATCTGATTTCTGCACAATCCTATCTACTCCTGATAATCTTTCAACATTTTGCTCATCAAGAATTTGTCTACTTTTGCCTTACCATTTTCAAAGGCCCTGTTTCATCACCTTTGCGGGATGAATTGAAAGGATTCACATTTATCTGTGAGAATAAAGCATCCTTACTTTGGCCTTAAATGGATGACCTCTTATTTTTTAACTGTGATCTTTAGTTCCAGATTGCCTTATAAAAGGAAACATCTTTTCCATGTCAACCCTATCAAGGTGCCGCAGGATCTTATATATTACAATCAAGTCACCTTGAATTGTTATAAACATAGCCTGTTCAATCATTCCTTGTCAGAAAACCTTCTCATTCCAGATATATGTCACCGAATTGCGTCCAATGCATTTACATTCTTCCTTAAATAAGGCGACCCCATACAAAGTACTCCAGGCATGGTGTGTCAATACCCTTAATAACTTGAGCATAATCTTGCTACTTTGTACTCAATTTCTCTACAATGCACAAGAATATTTTATTAGCATTCCTAATTTATTGCTCATAGCCACTTATTACCTTTTGTGATTCACACACGGGGATATCCAAGATCCCTCTGCATATCAGAGCTCTGCAATCCCTTACCATTTAGATAATTTTTTTAATTCTTTTTCCTGAGATGGACAGTCTCACTTTATTTCCAGGTTGCATGACATTTGTAGATCTTCGCTCACTCACGTAACCAATCTATAACCCTTTGTAGCCTCCTAATGTAATCTTCATAACTTACTTTGTTACCTATCTTTGAATCATCAGCAAAATTAGCAAGCATACCTTCTATCCCTTCATCCAAGTAATTAATATAAATTGTAAAATGTTGATGCTCCCAGAATTGGTCCCTGTGGTACACTATTTGTTGCAACTTACCATCTAAAATGTGACCCAAATATTCCTATGCTTCCATATCCTGTTCTAATCATAGAATATAAAACAGCACAGCACAGGAATAGTCCCTTTGGTCCAACATGTCTGTGCCGACCATGATGCCATTCTATATTAATCCCATGTGCCTGCACATGGTCCATATCCCTTTATTCTCATAATGTCTATTGAAATGTCTCTTAAATGTTGCTATCGTATGTGCTTCTATCACCTCCTCTGGCAAGGTGTTGCAGGCATCTATCATCCTCTATTAAAAACCTTGCCTTGCACATTTCCTTTAAGCTGTCCCCCTCTCACCTTAAACCTATAGCCCCTAGTATTTGAAATTTCCAAGCTGAGAAAAAGACTCAGTTTATCCATCCTATCCATGCCTCTCATAATTTTATATATTTCTAGCAGGTTGTTCTTCAGCTTCTGATGTTCTAGTGAAAACAATCCAAGTTTGGCCAATATCTCCTTATCGCCAATAGACTCCAATCCTGGTGAATCTCTTTCGCATCCTCTCCAAAAGCTCAAAATCTTTCCAATAATGTGGTGACCAGAACTGCACACAATACACCAAAAGAGACTTAATTAAAGTTTTATACAGTTGCAACACAATTTGCCAACTTTTGAATTCAATGATGTATGCCTTCTTTCCATCTTATCCAATTGTGTTGTCACTTTCATGGAGTTATGGACTTGTACCCCAAGGTCTCACCTTATAATAATGCTCCTAGGAACTCTGCCATTTACTGCATTTGGTCTCCTAAAATACATCACCTCACATTTGTTTATATTAAACTCCATCTGCCATTTCTGTGCCCACTGATTAATATCCTGCTGTATTTTTTCATAACCTTTCTCACTATCCACAATTCCACCAATTGTCGCATCATCTGCCGATTTACCCATCGGACCAGCTAATTTTTCATCCAAATCATTTATATATATTCCAAACAACTGTGGTCCCAGTAATGATCCTTGCAGAACAAATGGAAGCCTTCAAAATTAAGACAACAAGAGTTCAGAGACAGTATCTTTCTGTTAGGGTGAAAGGAAAGGCTAGTAGGTGTAGGCAAAGCTGGATGACTAGAGAAATTGAGGTTTTGGTTAAGAAAAAAGAAGGAAATATATGTCAGGTGTAGACAGTAGAGATCGAGTGAATCCTTGTAAGAGTATAAAGGCAGTAGGAGTATACTTAAGAGAGAAATTAGGAGGGCCAAGTGGAGACATGAGGTAGCTTTGGCAAATAGGGTTAAAGAGAATCCAAAGGGATTTTAAGGACAAAAGAGAGAGAATAGGGCCCCTCAGAGATCAGCAAGGCAACATATGTGTGGAACCACAGGAGATGGGGAAGATACTAAATGAGTATTTTGCATCAGTGTTCACTGTGAAGAAGGACATGGCAGATATAGAATGTGGGGACATAGATGGTGACATCTTGAAAAATGGCCATATTATAGAGGAGGAGGTGCTGAATGTCTTAAAATGCATAAAGGTTGATAAATCCCCAGGACCTGATAAAGTGTACCCTCGAACTCTGTGGGAAGCTAGGGAAATGATTGTTGGGTCCCTTGTTAATATATTTGTATAATTAATAATCACAGGTGAAGTGTCGGAAGACTGGAGGTTGGCTAACGTGATGCCACTATTTAAGAAAGGTGGTAAGGAAAAGCCAGGGAACTATAGACCGGTGAGCCTGACATCAGTGCTGGGTTAGTCATTGGAGAGAATCCTGAGGGACAGGATGTTCATGTATTTTGAAAGGCAAGGACTGATTAGGGATAGTCAACATGGCTTTGTGCATGGGAGATCATGGCTCACAAACTTGATTAAGTTTTTTGAAGAAGTAACAAACAGGATTGATTATTGGTCAGAGCATTGAGTATAGGAGTTGGGAGGTCATGTTGCAGCTGTACAGGACATTGGTTAGGCCACTTTTGGAGTATTACATGCAATTCTGGTCTCTTTCCTATCGGAAAGATGCTGTGAAATTTGGAAAGGTTCAGAAAAGATTTACAAGGATGTTGCCAGAGTTCGAGGATTTGAGCTACAAAGAGAGGCTGAATAGGCTGGGGATGTTTTCCCTGGAGTGATGGAGGCTGACTGATGACCTTATAGAGGTTTATAAAATCATGAGGGTTTTTTCCCTGGAGTGAGGGAGTCCAGAATAAGACGCATAGGTTTAGAGTGAGAGGTAAAAAATTTAAAAGGGACCTAATGGGCAACATTTTGATGCAGAGGGTGGTGTGTGTATGGAATTATCTGCCAGAGGAAGTGGTAGAGGCTGGTACAATTACAACATTTAAAAGGCATTTGGATGTGTATATAAATAGGAAAGCTTTAGAGGTATATAGGCCAAGTGCTGGCAAATGGGATTACTTTAGGATATCTAGTTGGCATGGACAAGTTGGACCAAAGGGTTTTTTTCTGTGCTGTACATCTCTGTGACTCTATGACTCTGTTACACTACTGGTCACTACTGATTTTTCAAGATGTCACTACTGACATCCAGTCAAGAAAAACACCACTCCACGACTACCCTCTATCTTCTATGACCAAGCCAATATGGCGGCACGGTGGCACAGTGGTTAGCACTGCTGCCTCACAGCGCCAGAGACCTGGGTTCAATTCCCGCCTCAGGCGACTGACTGTGTGGAGTTTGCACGTTCTCCCCGTGTCTGCGTGGGTTTCCTCCGGGTGCTCCGGTTTCCTCCCACAGTCCAAAGATGTGCAGGTCAGGTGAATTGGCCATACTAAATTGACCGTAGAGTTAGGTAAGGGGTAAATGTAGGGGTATGGGTGGGTTTCGCTTCGGCGGGTCGGTGTGGACTTGTTGGGCCGAAGGGCCTGTTTCCACACTGTAATCTAATCTAATCTAATCTAATCAATTTCATATCCAATTTACCTTGGTGCCTTTGTACATAACCTTCAGGCCCAGCCTAGTATGAAGGGACTTGTCAAATGCCTTAGAAAACTCCATATAAACTTCATCAACTGTCCTATCCTTATCAATGATCTTCAGCCCTTCATCAAAACAAATCAGTCAAATTTGTGTGACATCATGCAAGTATCTTAACTCTTACACCATCAGATTATATTTGCTGCACCTTACCAAATGCCCTCTGGAAATTTAAGTAGCATTTGCACCAGCTTCCCATTATCCACAGCAAATGTTAACTCTTCAAAGATCTCCAATGAGTGGTGGTATCCTGGATTTGGTGAAGTGGGATGGCAATTGTGTGCTTTGGCTGAAAAGTGTGGCTAATATGGAAAGACATGAGTGCTTATTATGAATTTGATTTTTGCACTTAAGACTACTTGTAAAGAACATCAGATTTTTTGCTTCAATTAAAAGAAAACATTTATTATCATTCTATCATTGCTTATTATTTAAACAGTGCAAACATACATTTTCTAAACTTTGATATAAAATCCTACAATAGTAACAAGCTAAAAGAAATAGATTGAGAAAAGTTGACACAATGATGTATCCTTTCTATTTGTACTGTTATGAGTGAGTTGGGAGAAGTGGATTGTCTTTCTCTTCTTCCAAGGGTCCACAATATAAATTTAAATGTTTTATCTCATTCCCAAATTGGCCAATCATATGCTTTTTCTATATGCATTATTATAAGTTCTGTCAATTTGTTCAATAAATGCATACGTATTGACTTATGACAAAACAAAACCTGTTAAATGAAGGTGCAAAAACTGGTTAACACATGGAAGAAATATGGAAATATGAATGTTTACCCATAAGACACATGTTTGAACATGTTTTAAAGGATTAAAAGAAATATACCTCCCTCTATAGAGATTTGCATTAGGAAAAAAAACATACTTGGCTACTAATGGTTGGTTGGTTCTAAAGGAAACAAAGGGTAAGATGTGGACTGTTCAGTTGGCCATCTATCTATTATTGTTGTGAAAAGAGATGGATGTCACCAAACATACATGCAGTTTTGCTAGGGATCTTTGTAGATCATTTCAGAGACTTCTCATGTAACAGCAGCTAGACCAGGTTCCGGAAATTGCACTGAACTCACAACAGGAATTCTTCTTCAGAAAAAGGAGCGCTAAACTGAAAGCTCCTTTTCTTCAGCAGGCTGGTCACCAACTATTACAAACAATCCAAAGCAGACTATACAAGTTGACAATCATAGAAACCAAAATAGGGTATCTCCAGTTAACACGCAGTTGATACATGTTTACCAAGAAATGTCTTTCATAAAATCAAGTTCCAATACCCTTTCATTGACCTCTTAATAAAATACCCAGCTATTTGCAATCCTGCAAACTCAAGTCTAGAAAAAGTTATTAAACCTAACACATTCACTACAATACCTCATTATAAAACAATAACTTGTTGCACCCATTAAGATGAGAGACGTCAGTACTGGCATTCAAATCTTCATCGGTTTTGGCTCTCAGTAATCATGCTAAACAGACTTAAGGCCAAGCTTGCTGTAATAAGTGTGCAGTTCCATTGCCCCTTTTACATTCATGCATAATGGATACAAGTTTCTATCAAATCAAATGTAATGGTGAAATATTAGATGCAGATTCTGATATTGATATGGGATTCAAGAGTGTTTACTATTATTTTCTTTGGAATTTGCTGTTGATATTAGAAAGATAAATTAGGATCAGCATCATGGGAAAATAAAAAGGAGATTGTTATATTCACAGGATAAGCGGAGACATGTGGCTGATGCAGTTCAATATAGAGAACCATAAAGTTATATATTTGGGAAATAAGAGGAGGGAAAACAACTTGCAATGAGGAACATTATTAAAAATTGAATACAGAGGACTTTGGCATGATGACACAAACAGAATTACACATGATAGCAAGGTCATATAAAATGCTCATAAAAATGAAATATCTGTCTTTGTATTTGAAGGCATAGAACAAAGGTTATAACAGTAAGTAGGTAAAATTGAATGTAAACAAGACCTTAAGTGAAAGTTGGAATATTTGGTACTGTTTTGGCATGCCATTGGATAAAGAATATGAAAATAGTGGAAAGCTTGTAGTGCAGAGTTACTGGAATGAGAGATTTTATTTATGAGAAAATACCTGAAGAATTAGAACTTTCTCCCATTGAGCAAAGTTCAATACTGACCAAAGATAATCAAAATTACAAGGCTATTATGGGGTAATTAATGATAGCCTGTTCCTAAAAGTAAGTGGATAGACACATTTACGATAATCAGAAAAATGATAAGAAAATTTAAACAAAGATAAAAAACATGTAATTGAAGGTGGTACTTTGGAATATTGCCAACTAATCTTCAAGCAGAATTAAATGCTTGAAAATGAGAACATTATGTCTCATGGACAAAAAGCAGAAGGATAGGATCACTACATGCCTTGTGAATAAAGCCCTCACTGCTACTAGGGATGAATGCTGTTTCAATGCTATAGCATGCTATTATTGTGTTTGTACACAAAGAAGAAAGCCTGATTTTCAGGACAAATTATTAATGGCGTGCAGCCACATTGGCATTTAGTAACCCATCAAAGGCTTCACGCATACTCTTCTTTACCAGTATCTGCAGTATGAGTTCCAGCCGCCAGTAAGTGCCCAATTTGCACCATTTGTCTTCTGCCTGTTTGGAACTTTCCTTTTTCTGCTGAGGTTTTCGTGAGTGTGGAGGCAGGAGGTGCATTCTCTGATCATTCTCTACAAATATTTATATCAGCTGTAAATAAATTTAAAAGGTCGAAGCAATCTGTTGGCCACTTTAAAACAAGTTTTCCCATTGCCCTAATGTGGCATTTCACATAGTGTCTATGCAAGGGATGAGTCTACCTTCTTCACACACTGGTTGTTCCCTAGATGTGATTTTGGATTAAATTTTAATTGTGGCTTTGCTTCCACATGGCATTAGAATTTTGGTATTAATTCAAAGTTAGAGTGCAAATGCACCCAACATTACTTTAACTTAATACTACTATAATATTAATGTATACTAATGCCTGAGATTAACTTCAGAGATGTGCCACTTTTTTTCTTTCATTTTTCCCCAATGCTAAATTCTATCTGTCTGTTCTATTGCATGACAATAGTGACATAGTACTACCAATGTTTTACAATCCATACAGCACATTAGGATGGAACGTTGTTGAAAAGATGATCAGATGCATGCTTACTGATCACTAACTATGGAGAGAGTTCTGCTCATTGCTAGGTACTGATAGAACAATGTTAAATTGAGACAAATTAAATTAGGAGACCATTAAGTTTCTAATTTAGTAGAAAAACAAGTGACTCCCTGATACTGCTTCAGCTGAGTAGTTGACAGAAAAGGCAAAGTAGATTCTGGGTTCAATTCTTCCATCATACTGAGATAGTAGATGTTAACATGGGTGCTCACAAACTTAGGCAGTAATGTGTAGGCCAACATTCCCATTCATAGTTATTATCTAATGATGTCTTTTGAAAGTCCACGTGTAGATGCAGGGTGGCACAGTGGTTAGCACTGCCGCCTCACAACACCAAGTACCTGGGTTCAATTTTACCCTCGGCAGCTGTCTGTGTGGAGCTTGCACATTCTCTTTGTGTCTGCATGGGTTTCTTCCAGGTGCTCCTGTTCTCTCCAACAGGGTTAAGTGGATTGGCCATGCTTAATTACTCATAGTGTCCAGAGATGTGTAGTTTAGGTGGATTAGCCAAGGGAAATGCAGGGTTAAAGAGATAGGGTAAGAATGTTGGTCTGGATGGGATGCTCTTCAGAGGTTTGGTATGGACTCAATGGGCCAAATGTCTTGCTTCTGCATGCAAAAAGATCACGTTTGAACTGTGATACTCCTTGCACTAAATAACATGTGACACTTGATATGAGGTGCCAGTGTTGGATTGGCATGGACAAAATCAGAAGTCACACACCACCAGGTTATTGTCCAACAGGTTTATCAGAAATCACAAGCTTTCGGAGCGCTGCTCCATCAGGTAGAGTTTGAAGACCGATACTGGCATTTGGCAGAATTTTACCTCATGATCTGAGATGCTGTTGCCCTGGTTCAAATAACAGGCAGTCTGACAAAGGTTTGTAGCATACTGTTATTATTTGGGATCTTAGATTTGAAAGTGGTGCACAAGAAACAGATTTTTGTTTTCAGTTCTGTGAAAGTTACTTTTGATCAACAAAGAAAAGAGAGTCATATTGAGCAGTGAACCAAAGATGACTTTACAACAAAAGCATCTGATTTCTGTTAAATTACTTGGTCAACTACCTGGAAGGTTAATTGCTATTTCCAAAGCTGGTTTTTATGATACAGGAACAGATAGTTGGGGTGGAAAGAATTCATGGGTCCTGTTGCTGTTTCTGGCTCTCAGCACCTGATCCAAGTGCGACATTCCTGCCTCTGACTAAAACACAGCAGTCCTGTAAATCCCTCCTGGTCTACGCTACTAGTAGGTTGAGTTCAGAAGAAGCAATAAAAGTCAAAAGGCTAGGATGATAGGTGATATACAGAAAATAATAACCTTCTATTGAATAAGGCTAGTCTGACAATAGGTGATTGCTAGAAGTTAAATGCGAGACTGAATGCTGTAGTAGAACTGCATAAGGAATTCTCAGAAAAGGTGATGTCAGGAAAGGAATGGGTATTAAAAATGTTGCAGGAGTAAAAGTGTAGCATGTTCTCTCACAACTGACTAGGGACTGAGGACAGTCATGAAAATTCTTACTTTATTACTGATAAAGGTAATCAGAACTGGAGGCTCTGAGTATTATATTTTAAGAGTAGAAATGTTTCCTCATTTTTCTAATCAATGAGGCAATCAACTGGGCGGCATGGTGGCACAGTGGTTAGCATTGCTGCCTCACAGCGCCAAAGACCTGGGTTCAATTCCCACCTCAGGCGACTGACTGTGTGGAGTTTGCACATTCTCCCGTGTCTGTGTGGTTTTCCTCCGGGTGTTCCGGTTTCCTCCCACAGTCCAAAAATGTGCAGGTTATGTGAATTGACCATGCTAACTTGCCCGTAGTGTTAGATGAAGGGATAAATGTAGGGGAATGGGTCTGAGTGGGTTGCGCTTCGGCAGGTCGGTGCTGACTTGTTGGGCCGAAGTGGCCTGTTTCCACACTGTAAGTAATGTAATCTAATGTTACAGAGCGATATTGGAGCAAGGAGTCACCTATGCTGACTGATGATATAATTTGTCACCCAGAGTGGTTAATGAAGTAGAAGACATTAATTAGAAATGTATATGGAATTTAAAAACCAGTCGCATTATATACAGTTGGATTAATGAATGACTTGGGAAATGTTGAAGTCATTGTTGGAGTAGTATAACAAATCACTATAGGAGGAATTGATTTTATCTTGTGGAATGCTCTAAGAATCATTTAAACTTTTAATAAATTAAGTAGGATCCCACTAAAACAAGGAGTGGGTATCAGTATCTTCCAGATATTTATGGATTTTTTTAACAAGATTTTCTGAAACATACCTTTGGAGAAAATTGTGGCAAAATGATAGCGGAGACATTAGTTCCATTTTTTAAATATAAATTACGGATTGCCCAAATCAATGCAACCAAATAAAAATTTAGCTTTAATTTCACAAGTATTCAAATAAATGGTTAATAGTTTGGGAGTAAAATACTTCATACCTTTAGATTATCATCCACAATTTCAAGGAGCATTGTAATTTTGACATTAAATGCTAAATACTGTAACTAGGACTTATTGTCTGAAATGTCCAGCTGATTAGGCTAAATGAATTTAATTGTTACTCTTTGCCATTAAAGACACCTAAAATGAGACAACATGATTCAGTCTTCTCTTAGTTGATATATAGACATGAGCTGAGAGGACCCCTTCTTATGAAAGAATGAAAAACCATTCCTCAGAGATTACTGTTCCAAAATATGTGTATCGTTTCCAAGAAAAAACTCTTCAAAGCTTGTGAATTGGCCAAAAACCATTTGTAAACTGTTCAACACACAATAAAACTACAGTAGATAAAATGATCAAACCTCAGAATGATGTTGGAGTAAGATAAAAAGAAACTCAATGATGTGAATTATGTAATGAGTACTCCTGTCAGGGGAAAAAAAATATGTTAAATGTTAATATGACAGGCAGATAGAACAGATAGTGTTTAAAGTGATGAAATACACTGAGTGGAGAGAAAAGATTGCAACAATTCACGAGTGAATCAGTAATTGAAAATTCAAAAGTTAACATTCCAGTAATGAAATTGGATAATGCAGAGGTGTTTAAAAAAATTAACGGGAATGTTATACTATCTCCCAGAAAATTGTTGAAGGGTTTTTACAGAAACTGCCACAGGCTTGATTTGTGTATATAGGCCAACGAAAGAACATGATTGGCTATGTATGATGTTAGTGTAGGGAATGTGTTACCAACAAAATAACATAAAACAACAATAACTAAAGAGATTAGCGCAAGTGAAAGGAAAGATTAAATTCAGGATGGATAATGATATTATTGAATTGAGTCACAGTAGTTGGAGATCACCTATTGTGAAATGCCAAATCCAGATGATTGACAAAACCTCTATATTGTAAAGTCAATGTGATAACAAAGACAGATTCAAATCCAATTCCACCATTTTTCAACAACACTCAGTTCCTGACCTCATTTCAGCATTGGTGCAAGCTTGGACAAAACAGCTGAATTTCAGAGGTGAGGTGAGAGTGACAGCCCTTGGCAGCAAGGCTGCATTCGACCAACTGTGGTGTCAAAGAGCTCGAGCAAAATTGCAATCAATGGGTTTTGGAGGCAAGCCCTCCAAAAGTTGGAGTCAACCCTGGCACATAGGAAGATGGTTGTGGTTGTTGGAGGTCAGCTATCTCAGCTCCAGGACATTTCTGCAGGAGTTCTTCAGGGTAGTGTCCTCAGCTAAACATCTTCGGCTGCTTTATCAATGAACTTCCCTCCACCATAAGGTCTGAAGTAAGGATGTTCACCGATAATGACACAATATTCAGCACATTTGCGACTCCTCAGATACTGAAAGAGTCATGTTCAACTGCAACTGGATCTGGACAATACCCAGGCTTGGTCTGACAAGTGGTAAGTAATATTCACACTACTCAAATGCCAGGCCATGCCATCACCAGTAAGAGACAATCTAACCACTGCCCCTTGACATTCAATGGTGCTAACACCACTGAATCCAACACTATCAACATCCTGGGTGCTATTATTGACCAGGATCTCATTGGACACATTACATAAACACAGTGGCTACAACAGTACGTCAGAGGCAAGGAATGCTGCAGTGGGTAACTCATCTCCTGAATCCCCAAAGCCTGTCCACCATCTACAAGGCACAAATCAGCAGTGTGATGGAATACTCCCCATGGCCTGGGTGAGTGCAGCTTCAACAACACACAAGAAGCTTGACACCATCCAGGACAAAGCAGGCTGCTTGAATGGCATTATATCCATAAGCATCTACTCCCTCCACCACAGACATTCTGTAGCAGCAATGTGTACTATCTACACGATGCGCTGCAGAAATTCATCAAACATCCTCAGATAGCATCTTCCAAACCAACAACCACTTCCAATGTGAAGGACAAGGATAGCAGTTACCACCACCTTCAAGTTCCTCTCCAAGCCACAAACCATTATGATTGGGAAAAATATCACCATTCCTTCACTGTCACTGGGTCAAAATCTGGAATTCCCTCCTAATGTCATTGTAGGTCACCCCACAGCAGGTGGACTGCAGCAGTTCAAGATGGCAGCTCACTACCACCTTCTTAAGGGCAACTAGGGATGGGCAATAAATGTTGGTACTGCCAGCAACATCTACATCCCACAAATGATTTTTTAAAATTCAAATATCGTATTGAAAGGATTGAACAACAATGATTTGTTAAACAAGTTTACTTGTTAAAAGGATATTGACAAGTTCTGTTGATTGATAGAGTAGTTGAAACATCAGCTTTTTTTTTTATCAGCAAATGGACTTTGGCAAAGTGAAGTCATGCCATTTGGAATTAAAAATTCATTGCAACTTTTCAATGATTAACTAACAAGGTAATTGAAGAATTATGTAACTATGTTGTCTGTATTGATGATCTTGTTGCAATTCAATTAAATCTGGGGAAGAAAAATTGTCCAAACTGTTTGATTCATTAAAAGAGCCAATTTGGTCATGAATTTGGCTAAGAATTAATTTACCAAAGCAAAAGTGACTTATTTGGGCCATACTGTAGATACAGCTGAGTAATATCAAGAGAAGCAAAAGTGAGAGCTACCTAAGAGTTTCCCATACCTGAGATAAAATGCAAAATTGGGATGGGTGGATTTTATTGGATATTTGTTCCAAATTTCAGCACTGTAGTGGCTCCTTTCACAAGTTGATTAAAGAAAAGCAAGAAATTTAATTGGAAAAACAGAATATCAGAGTTGACTTTATCAACTTAAAGAATTGAACTGACTACTGTGTGGGTTTTTGCAGCAGTTAATTGTCAGAAAGCATTTAAATTGGATACCAGTGATGTTATAGGGAGATGAGCTGGGGATTGATAACTCAGTTGGTTATTTTCACAAGTAAACACTGAGCCTGGCCTTAGCTCTATGATATTTACATATCCAACAACACTGCAAAGATTGGTATTTACATGGACTATAACACTCTAAGTTTGCTGGAGAGATTTCATGATAAGAATTTAAGATAGTTCCATTGGAGTTTAATGTCCACACCCAGACAATCTTAATATCATTCATTTCACAGAAAAACTCAATATTATAGGGAATATTTTATCAAGTGCAAATATGAAAACAAATGCCAAGATCAAAATGCACTGTAGTGTAGAATATAGTTGATAAGAAAATTATTGTGTATTAATGTGAAGGTACTATTACTGGTTCCAGATATTCACTACAACTAGTGATCGGAGGAAATTTTGATATAAAATTAAAATGCTTCTTAAAAATCTTTCCAGATTTATTTATGGGAGTTGGGGGGCATGGTGGCGGGAGGGGGAGGAGTTAAGGGGTGTACATTATTATTATTTGGAAAGTTGGATTTGCCTGTGGAGGAAAAATAGATGTTAATTTTCAGTTCTGTGAGGGCAACTTATTTTTTTTAAAATAAATGTCAGAAAGTAATTATGAGCAAAAAAACTAAATACAGCTTTGCTTAAATTCAGTTGTTGTTCAGTCTGAGGTCAGTGCTGACTGTGTAGAAAATTGAGTTTTTTGATACAGGAACATATGATCAGGGACTACTAGTAAGTTGAATTCAGAGGAAGAGAAAGAAAGTTTTCTAGTTTGTAGAAGTCTCCAGATGATGAGGGTTGGTAGAAATCTCCAGGATGTCAAAATTGGAAAGAATGTTTCCAGCTATCAGAGCTAAAAAGATGTTATAAGCTGCGTCAGCAGTCCAAGGAGAAGATTCACTAAGAATCATTTGAATAACAACTTAAAGAGTTAAGATAAAAGTGATATGCCACTGGAATTGTGTGACTATTAAGAATACTGCAAGGAAAAGGCAGAGATTTTCCCTTTTTTGAAATTGATATATTTATAGATTTTTAAAAATCTTTTGTGTATTAAATGTATATTCTTTGGTTCACAGTCTTGTGTGAAAATGTCTAGTGATTGACTATCAGCATAATCAAACTGCAAAATTAAAATTTACGATCACTCAAGCAAAACTTCATCTCTTAGTACACACTCATTTGCTGCTTTCTTGAAGGCCACCAGCCTTCATGGCATGCATTAGATTTTAACCCAGGGGGAGAGGGAGGCATCTAGCAGCACCGAATATTCACTATTATACAGTACTATACTACGTCAAGACCATGCCAGCAACTTATGTGACAAAATAATTGTATGTACTTCAACAAAATTGGCATGTTTGGAAGTTGAAGAAGAGATGTCCTCATTTGGGTCAAGTTGGAATATAATCAGTCACAGACTACTCCCTTAGTAAAGGGGCTTGGTCAATATCAGTCCACGGGGTTGGCCATGGTAAATCAGATGCTTTGTCTGACCAGAGTTGGGATCTTTGTACGCTAGAGATCTGACCACAATACATTCCTGCACATCAAGTGCAATCACTATGAGGATTACAGGCAAGTGAGTCAAGGTGGCAGATGCTGGGCCAATGTTTCTACAAGGAAACAATTTAGTAATGGAAATGGATGGGAGAGCTCAAAAGCAGGAGAATGGGGAAGTGCCCCTACTGAGTAAGTAGGAAACACAAAAAGGATGCAGTGTTAGTAGTTTTGAGGATGAGTTGGGTGAGAGCCTTTGAATGGATGTAATGAATGCAGTAGTGAAAGTTGCAATCCATGACAGCTCTGTGCAGCAGCAAGGTTTGAGTGAGCCTTGTGCGTACAAGATTGTAGACAGAGGATTGTGGAGCACAAAAGATCATTGCCTTTGATCATGCATTTTCCCTGGGCACAGCACTGACCTCAGTCACTATTTTTGTTCAGAATGGCTGAGTTTGGTGGTCTGGCCTCCTTTGGCAACAGAACAGCTGTCCTCTCCACCACATAGCCCTCCAGAACCTTTTGGTCCCTGTCAGCAAAGTGAGCAGCAAAGGCCCACTTCCTGAGCCAATTTTCACTGAAAGTGGTTGAGTTTCTCACTGCAAAGGGCAGTTCCTCAGAGCAACATCAGAAGCGGTGTGCAGCAGATCTGTAAAGATGGCACCAGTGATTGCCTGAAGGTTCCAACAGAGGTTGGCACTTCTGCATCTCTTGCCACACAAGATAAGTGCCATAGAGCTAAGTTACATTATTAATGAGTTGAAGAATAAACATGAGAAAAGTCACCTTAAACTGTGGCAGAACAGACATCATGAATCCTATTTGAAACAAATCACTTTGCTTGGAAATGAGTAATTTCAACTCAATATTATTTAAAACTCAAGGAAAACCTGTCACAGTTGATACCTTAGGGAAGCTCAACATTTCTAATGACAATGTAGGTTTAGCTCTGCACTTTTACTATACATCACTGATATACTACCCTTGAAATGGCACATTATATAAGGTATGCTTGCTAAGGAGTAACTTACCCACTAAACTCTGGATTGTTAAACTGAAATTGCCAGAATTTTCTTCTGATTATACTGTCCTATTTCCATATCAAAGGTGATAAAAAGATTCACTTCATTTGAATCTTTGTAAATTATGCAATCTGTGGTTTGAATGAATATTCCAAAGCTATCTCGGATGGGCACAGGCTTAAATGAGATGTGTCAGCTTAGGCTGTTCCATAATTTCACAATTCTATATCCTGTCAGATAGGATCACAAGTAATTTTTAAAAAGAAAATTTGGAATGACATTTGAGCAGTGTTAAAATGATGTATCATGAACATTTTATAAGCATTGCTGAAATAAAAGATTTTGGAAAGAATGACCGAGACAATAATCCTTTCCGGCAGGATTTGACTTCTGAACATGAGTGAGAGATATAGATTGCAGTGAACTTTCAGAGGCTCCCAAGCAATTTGATGGATGTAGTTGAATTCCTCTCTTAGGCAAAAGCTCCAAATTAGAATTATTAATTAGAAGTTGGAACATTAAGAAATCTATAATATCTGGATAATAAACATTTAGTTGGGAGGAACTGTGACATTATAGTTCAGCATTGCTGTATATTGATTTTGGATTTATACCAATGTCAAACTTCTGTAAACGCATTGTAAAAGTCTAAAGTGTTTACAAAGTTAAGCAGAGTAAAATGATCTCCTATAGGAAATCTTATTTTGTTCTGGTATCAGATGACTTGTTTCAGTCTGCACTTACACTCTAATACCCATGTTGGTGCAAAGTGAAACTTCTTTCAAGAAGTTACACTTTAGGATACACTATGTGATTAATTTGAGACATTATGTGGTGAGTATAGCATGTTCGTGAAGAATAAATGACTTTGAACTTATGCTTCTTGAAGTTCCCAATCACTCGGGGGTTCCATGCCTCACAATTGTGTCTTTGTGGTAAGTAAGAAGGTTTGGGAAAGTTTTTAAAACCAACAATAGTTGGCCAAAAAAAAAATGAAGAGGGAGAAAGCTTGCAAGTAATATCAAGACAGACAGCAAAAAAAAACTTTTACCGTATAAAAAGGAAGAGAGAAGCCAAAGTGTTCTTAGAAAATGAGGCTGGGGAAATAATAATGGGGAACTAGGAAGTAGCAGAGGTGTTTTATAAATATTTTGCATCAGTCTTCACAGTAGAAGACACTACTAGCATTTCAAAATTACTAAATAACTTGGGGCAAAAGGAGGAGAGGAAATAAATGCAATAACTATCCTTAGAGGAAGAGTGCTAGGGAAAGTAATGGGGCTAAAGACCAACATCTCCTGGATCTGATTGGATGCATACTAGAATATTAAAGGAATAACTATGGAGAAAATGGATGCACTGGGTAATCTTCCAGGCTTCCATTGATTCTGGAGAAGTCCCTAGAGTATTTGAAAACTGCCAAAGTAACACCTTTATTTCAGAAGAAAAGGAGACAAAAAAAAGGCCAGTTAGCTTAACACTACTATTGGGAAAATGTTGAAGTTTGTTATAAAGGGTACAACAGCAGAGCGTTTAGAAATATATAATACTATCAAGCAGAATCAGCATGGCTTCATGAAGGAGAAATCATACCTGATAAATTTACTAGAATTCTTTGAGCAGGTAACAAGCAGGGTAGATAAAGGGGAAGCAGTGATGTCATATAATTGGATTTTAACAAGGCCTTTGATATAGTATAAAGCCTGTGGTATTGGGGTAGTATATTAACATGGATTGGCTAACCAATAGAAAGCAGAGTTGCAATATGGGGGATATTTTTAGGATGACAACATGCAACTAGTGGTGTGCCACAGGGATCAGTGATGGGGCCATAATTATTTACAACATATATTCAGGATATGAATGAGGAAATGAATATACCATAGCTAAGTTTGTGGATGACACAAAAATAGGTCTTGGCGAGTTTTGAGAAGATTTGTAGCTCAGGTTGAGGTTTTGGATGTAGGTTTGCCCACTGAGCTGCAAGGTTCATTTCCAGACGTTTCGTTACCTTACTAGGTAACATCTTCAGTGGGCCTCAGGTGAAGCAATGCTGAAAGTTCATGCTTTCTATTTATATGTTTGGGTTTCTTTGGGTTGGTGATGTCATTTCCTGTGGTGATGTAATTTCCTGTAATGAAGTTACTTCCTGTTCCATTTCTCGGCGGGGGGGGGGGGGAGCGGTAGATGGGGTCTAACTCGATGTGTTTGTTGATAGAGTTCCGGTTGGAATGCCATGCTTCTAGGAATTCTCATGCGTGTCTTTGTTTGGCTTGTCCTAGGATGATGTGTTGTCCCAGTCAAAGTGGTGTCCTTCCTCATCCATATATGAGGATACTAGTGAGAGAGGGTCATGTCTTTTTGTGGTTAGTTGGTGTTCATGTATCCTGGTGACTAGTATTCTGCATGTTTGTCCAATGTAGTGTTTGTTACAGTCCTTGTATGGTATTTTGTAAATGATATTAGTTTTGCTCATTGTCTGTTTAGGTTCTTTAGGTGGAAAGACAAATTGTATAGATGGCAGAAAGAGTCTTTAGAGGGATATACGCAGGTTAAGAGAGTGCACAAAAACATGACAAATGAAATATAATGTAGGAAAATGTGAGATCATGTACTTGGCAGGAAGAATAGATGGGCTAAATAGTATTGAACTGGAGAAAGATTGTAGAAAGCTATGGAATAGAGGAATGTGAATCACTAAAAGCTAGCATTCAAGTTCAGCATTTAATGAGGAAGACAAATGAAATGTTGATCTATATTTCAAAGGGAATGGAATATATGTGGGTAACTTTTGCAAAAAATATATAAGGCGCGTCAGGCTACAGCTGGAATATTGCAAAGAACGTTGGGCCCTTTACCTTAATGAAAGATATATGGGCATTGGAGATATTCCAGAGATGGTTCACTGAGTTGATACCAGGTATGGAGAAACTGTCTTATGAGCAGAAGGTTGACTATGTTGGGCTGTAAACATTGGAATATAAAAGTTAGACTGGTGACCTTATTGAAGCATACAAGACTCTTAGGGGACTTGAAAGGGTAGATGCAGAGAGGTCATTTCCCATTGAGGGGGAAAGTATAACTAGAGGGCACAATCTCAGAATAATGTGTTGCACATTTAAGAGTGATGAGGAAGAATTTCTTCTCTCAGAGGGTAGTGAATTTGTGGCATCTCATTATCGCAGAGGGCTGTGCAGACTGGGTCATTAGTGTGTTCAAGGCTGTGATAGACAAGGAATTAGGTTTATGGGGAAAGGCAGAAAAGTCAAGTTAAGGATTATTAGATCAACCATGATCTCATTCAATGATGGAACATATTCAATGGGCTCTATGGATTCCTTTTGTTCTCACATCTTATGGTCTTATGTTGAAGGCTAACTTGATGTACAAAGTTAAAAATCACACAACACCTGATGAATCACCTGATGAAGGAGTGTCGCTCCGAAAGCTAGTGTGCTTCCAATTAAACCTGCTTCCAATTAAACCTGTTGGACTATAACCTGGTGTTGTGGATTTTTAACTTTGTACACCCCAGTTCCAACACCGGCATCTCTAAATCATAACTTGATGTAGACTGTTATAAATTCACTTGATATGTTTAACCAATAACTCCATAGTTACCATGTAAACATCAGGACAGTAGAAAGTAAACTTCATGATTTTGATCTTCTGTTGTTAGCTATTGCTGTGTTTCTATGAAACCATTTCAAACCAAAACTTCAGAACATGTGAGTGTCTCTTTAGAAATTCAAAATAACCTCAATATAGAAGTGACTTGTTTTTCAATTTACTTTGATGCATGTAACTACAGAAGTGCATAATCCTGGAATGGAAATATGCTATATTGGCAATTGGGAGATTTCTTGAAGGGCCTGCACAAAGGTGTTTATTGTTTCTCTCTGGCTCAGCGGTTCGCACTGTTGTCTCACAGCGCTAGGGACTCAGGTTCGATTCCAGCCTCAAGTGACTGTCTGTTTGGAGTTTGCACATAATCCCTGTGTCTGCATGGGTTTGCTCTGGTTTCCTCCACAATCCAAAGATGTGCAGGTTAGGTGAATTGGCCATGCTAAATTGCCCATAGTATTCAGGGGTGTGTGGATTAGGTGTATTAGTCAGGGGTAATGTAGAATAATAAGGTAGGGGAATGGGTCTGCCTGGGCTACTCTTTGGAGGGTCGGTGTGGACTTGTTGGTCAAATGGCTTGTTTCCACACTATAGGGTTTCTATGGTGTCTGTACTTCCCTCCATTACAACAAGAATCCTGGATACCTTCTCCTTTTTTAGGGACCCTATCTGTTTACACTTGTTTTAACCTAGTAAACATTCAATATTTAAAAAAACACTTCACAGAGTTCACAGATCTCAGGTGACTGCTTAAAAAAAATGTTTTAGAAACATATTGGCTTTTTCTTGCAAGCACATTTTATTGTAACAAGTGCCACCTGCAGGCCATTCTGAATGCAGATTACTCCCTCATAGGACATCATGATCAGCTTATTTCTGCAAAGGAAATTGTCAAAAAGTATGTATTCAAATATCAATTATTCAGAGTGGGCTAATAGAAATAACTTTTCATGCACAATTCTTAACATAGTTTCTTTTGGACCATTGCCAAAATTATAGCTTATCATGCTTTGATTACTTTTTCATAGAGACAACCATCCAGATTCCATGTCACAGTCAGAATTTTCAAAGTCTAAATGTTTCTGAATACTGCGGCCAGGAATTCACAATAGTTTTGGATCAGTGTCTGGAAGTCCTAACCCATAATGTACAATGATGTTTAAATGTTGGAAATAATATTAACAGGAAAAACCCAAAGCATTGCAAATGGGTTGGAGGGATGTTGGAAGTGTATTGAGGGTGTTGAGAAGGAAAATATTATTGGTGCTGTGAGAAATAGGGATTCCAACATAAGCTGAGTGGGAAATAAATGGTAACATTAGCTGTGAGGGATGTGGGGATCTATAGAAGCAGTGAGAGATTGTGGGTAAGTCTGGACTGTAAAGTAAGAATCCTCTATCACCATGACCACTCTAATTCAATTTTAAAATTAACCAACAATACATGTCTATAAAAGCGGACAATGTCTGCAGGAAATGATGGAAATTCAAACATTTAATGTCATAATTTGATGCTATGCAAATAATGGAATGTTGGGTATATCTGTTATTTAAGTCATGAGCAGTCTGTGTGCCTTCAGTGTGACTACATGTTATATTAAAGCTATATTAAAGGCTGTATTAAGCTGAGCAGTCTGCTTTTCAAAGCTTACTTCGTGATGGGATATCAGCCCTGTGCAGTTATTTCAGATTTGATGACGATTCTTGTGACCATGGGGCTTAGGTCAGGATAAACTCTGGCCTTTTCAATACGCAAGCATGAATATAGAGGCAGAATACTGTGGATGCTGGAAATCTGAAATCAAAAAAATATTTCTGGAAATACTCAGTAGGCCAAGCACCATTATGGAGAAAGAAAAAAATGAATTTTTCAGGATATTTTTCATACTGTACGACTGTGACTCTCTAACTCTATGATAAAGGTAGCAGATACACAAGAACATTACCACCTGCAAGTTCCCCTCCAAGCTACATAACATCTTGTCTTGGACATATATTGCTGTTCCTTCACTGTCACTGGATTAAAATCTTATACTTCCCTTCCTCAGGGCACTGTGGGTCAACCTACAGCATATAGACTGTATTGATTCAAGAGAGCAGCTCACTACCATCATCTCAAGTGCAACTAGGGAGAGGCAATAAACGCTGCCCAGCTAGTGATGCTCATGTCTGGATGAATAAATAAAAAGGTTATAGTCTGAAATTGATAAACCCAGATGAGTTCAGAAGGCTGTTCCTCAGACTTACGTTGAGCTGTGTTGGAAGACTACAGGAGACAAGAACAGAGAAATTAGGGTGAGTTTATGATAAAGTATTAGAATGACAAGCAATCAAAGTTTAGGGTCATACTACCTGACTGAAAAGAGGTGCTGTGCAAAATGGTCAGTAGTGAATACAGTGTACTAGATTAAAAGTACAAATACATTACTGTTTCAACTGGAAGGAGTTTTGTGAACACAGACAGTGAATAGAGAGGAGGTAAAGGGCAAGTATTGCATTTCTATGCTTGCATAGATGGCTACCATGGGAAGAGGGGAGACCGAAGAATAGATGAGAGTGTTTCAGAGGGAATGATCCTTTAAAAATTCTGAAATGGCCAGGGAAGGTGTGTTTGGTGAGCTTGAGGAATCTGCACTAACCCATGCTGTTTTGCTTCTCCATGGAAATTCAGTGAAACTGCTTCTGAAAGCATGGGGCTTGTCTCCTGTCTATGATGAATCTCTTCTTACATCATTCTGTCTTGGTCTTAAAATTATTCAAAATGATCAGTGCTACTAATTGTATTTCATGGAAAATACTAGCAGAATTGCAAATGCAATGAGCAAAATACCATTAAAACATAGAATCCTAAGTGCTAAAATCTTATGTTTGCTGAAATCTTGTTAGATTTTAAAAATTCCATTAAAAACAGACATGATCAATAACATACTACATAAAATATTTCTAGGAGAAAGTGAGGACTGCAGATGCTGGAGATCAGAGCTGAAAATGTGTTGC
>NC_057723.1:50918996-50930789 GCF_004010195.1 Chiloscyllium plagiosum
TGAGACAAGGTGGGGGGAGGGGAAATGAGGAAACTGGAGAAACCTGAGTTCATCCCTCAGCACCACCTTCCTAACCTGCAATCTTCTTCCTGACCTCTCCGCCCCCACTCCCACTCTGGCCTATCACCCTCACCTTAACCTCCTTCCACCTATCGCATTTCCAACACCCCAACCCCTCCCAAGTCCCTCCTCCCTACCTTTTATCTTAGCCTGCTTGGCACACTTTCCTCATTCCTGAAGAAGGGCTCATGCCCGAAACATCGATTCTCCTGCTCCTTGGATGCTGCCTGACCTGCTGCGCTTTTCCAGCAACACATTTTCAGCTACATAAAGTATTTGGCCACCTTCTTTTTCCAACTGTAACTTTTACAGCATTAACTGCCATTTTAATATGCGTATTTCACATTTTTTGATGTGTGGATTGTCAAAATGAATTACTTCATGCATTTTTCCTCTATTGTGAATGGTTTCATAAGTCTTACCTTTAAGGAATTCCCGGTGATGGATATGTGCAATATTCCCTTCAATTTGTCTTTTGTAAAATATTATTTATTTTTTTGACTTATCCTTGGGGTGTGGCTAGAGACATTTATTGCCCATCCCCAATAGCCCTTGCCAAGGTGGTGGCTGTGAGCTACCTTCTTAAACTACTGCAGTCCATGTATTTGGGTACACTCACAGCATTAGGAAGTAAGGTCCAATAACAATGAAGGAATAGTGAACAAAGCATCTTGTAAATGGTACACATTGAATCACAGAACTGCAGAAATGTTACAGTGCAGAAGGAGGGCAATCAGCCCATCATAGTTCATCCAAATGAATTTTTGACTAGGTTCTATTCTCCTGCCTTTTCTGTATACCCTTGCACATTTTCTATTTAAATTATCAAGCCATGATGTCTTGAATGCTCCAGTTGAACTTGCCAGTGCCACATTTCCAGACAGGACTTTCTCGACCCAAACTACTCATTGTATGAAAATTTTTTTTTCTTACCTCACACTTGTTTCTTTTGCAAATTATTTTAAATTTGCAGCCTCTCATTCATAATTATTTTATGATCAAGTATAGTTTTAATCTATCTACTTGGTCCAGCCCCATCAAGTTTGTGAAAATTTCCATCTGTCCTGCTCTTAGCCTTATTGTCTCCAAGGAGATGAGACAAATACTGTACAATCTATCCTCATAAATGAAGATCCTTACTACTGAAAGGATTCTTGTAAATTTTGTCTGGACTCTCTCCAGTGTGTTCATATCCTTCCTATGGTGTGGTGCCCACAGCTGTACTCACTACTCTAGCTGCAGCCCAACAAATTTATAAAACAAGTTCAGCATCACCTTCTTGCTCTTATTCCTGATGCACCTATTAATAAAACCCAGAATACTGACAGGACATTTACTGCCACCTTCAATGATCTGAGTGTGCTAACAAATAATGCAGGTTCCTTTGCTCCTGCACCCTTTAGAATTGTACCCCATATGTTATATTGCCTTAGCATGTTCTTTATACCAAAATGCATCACCTCAAACTTGTGCCTGGAACTTCATTGGCCACTTATCTGCCCGCCTCAACAATTTATTTACTGTATGTCCTTTTGAAGTTCTACATTGTATCCATCATGGTTTGCAATGCTTCAAGTTTCAAATCATCCACAACCTTTGAAATTGACCTCTACACATCAAGGTCTAGGTCATTAATATTTATCAAGAAAAGTCGGGGGCCCAATACTATCAGCTGGGGAACTCATTTGCAAATCTTTGTTGTGCCATTAAAAAAAATGTTTCCCATTACTCTCTGTTTCCTGTTACTCAGCCAATGTTGTATCCACATTGACAGTGTTCCCCTTATTCCCCAACCTGTAACTTTCTCACAAATCTGTTGTGTGGCATTAAATCAAATCCCTTTTGGAAGTCCATGTATATTACATGATAAGCAATATTATTGCCATATATTTTTCTATAAATTTTTCATATTTCCAAATAACAACCTGCACCTATAACTCTCCTATCTTACTTAGTATACACAGTGCATCTCTGTACTTGCACAGTTACTCTGGTTTAGCCTTCTTTACTTTCTCCATTATTCTGACATCACCAAGGAACAAACTATTCTCAAGGGCTTTATGTCTCTCCAACTATTTTGTGAATGCTGGTATTCATGCATAGTGTTCTTTCTTGGTTTCCTCACTCTGCAATGTTAGTTTAAAGCTCTCCCCAAAACACGAGCAAAACACTCACAAAGAGTTCAGTCTCAGTTCTGTTCAGATACAACCCATCTGGCTTGTACAGATACCATCTTCCCCAGAACCTGTCCCTATGTCCTAGGAATCTAAAGCCCTTCCTTCGGTTACCATCTTCCCAGCCACACATTAATCTGAATAATCCTTCTATTTCTATACTCACTTGCATGCGCATTCTGGAATAATCCAGAGATTACCAGAGTTGACGTCCTGTTGGTTAACTTTTTTACCTGGTTCATCAAATTGTGATTGTGTGACCACATCCTCCTTCCTATCTAATTCATTGGGAACAATGGACCACACCTCTGGATGCTCACCCTTTCCCAAGAGAATGTTTTGTTCTGCGATGTCTGGCACCCAGACAACAACATATCATCTGGGAGTCATGCCTACAGCCACAGAAGCACAGGTCTGTTCCCCTTAATAATGAATCGCTTATCACTTTTACTGTACCTTTTGTCTTCCTTCTCTCTTATACAACCAATCTACTTTTAGTGTCACAAACATAGCTCTGATATACTCCCTTGAGGAATCAGCATCCTTGTCAGCTTCCAAGATTTGTGAGTAGGACCCAGAGAACTGCTGATACAATATAGAGCTTCACAGGACATACATAGATTGTTGGAGTTGGTAGATAGGTGGCAGATGAAGTTCCAGGCAGAAGTGTTAGGTGATGCATTTTGGTATAAAGAACATGATAAGGCAATATAACATAAGGGGTGCAAGAGCAGAGGAACCTGAGTTGTTTGTTAGTATGCACAGATCATTGAAGGTGACACTAAATGAAACATAAAGTATCTCGGATTTTATTAATAGGTGCACAGTATTCCAAATGTGGCCAAACCAAAGTCTTATACACCTGTAGCATGACCTACCAACACTTGTATCAATTCCCCGTCCAATGAAGGAAAGCATGCTGAATGGCTTCTTGACCACTCTACTGCATTGCCACCTTCAGGGAACAATGGACCTGTATACCCAGATCTCTGTACATCAATTTTCCCCAGGACTTTTCCATTTACCGTATAGCTCGCTGTTGAATTGGATCTTCCAAAATGCATCATCTCACATTTGTCCAGATTGAACTCTATCTGCCATTTCTCTGCCAAACTCTCCAATTTATCTACATTCTGCTGTATTCTCTGACAGTCCACTTCACTATCTGCTACTCCGCCAATCTTAGTATCATCTGCAAACTTGCTAATGATGCAACCTACACCTTCCTCTAAATATTTATGTATATCACAAACAACAGTGGTCCCAGCATGGATCCCTGTAGAACACCGCTGGTCACAGGTGTCCATTTTGAGAAACTCCCTTCCATTACTACTCTCTATCTCCTGTTGCCCAACCAGTTCTCTAACCATCTAGCTCGAATACCCTGGACCCCATGTGACGTCACCTTCTCCATCAGCCTACCTTGGGGAATCTTATCAAACACCTTACTAAAGTCTATGTATGTGACATCTACATCCCTTCCCTCATTAATCAACTTTGTCGCCTCTTCAAAGAATTCTATTAGGTTTGTAAGACATGACCTTCCCTGCACAAAACCATGCTGCCTCTCACCGATAAGCCAATTTTCTTCCAAATGTGAATATATTCCTCAGTACCTTCTCCAGCAGCTTCTCTACCACTGATGTCAGGCTCTTGGTCTGTAATTACCTGGATTATCCCTGTTACCCTTCTTAAACAAGGGGACAACATTAGCAATTTACCAGTCCTCCTGGACCTCATCTGAGTTCAAGGATGCTGCAAAGATATCTGTTAAAGCCTCAGCTTTTTCTTCTATCACTTCCCTCAGTAACCTGGAATAGATCCCATCTGGATCTGGGGTCTTGTCCACCTTAATGCCTGTTAGAGTACCCAACACTTCCTCCCTCCTTATGCTAACTTAACCTAGAGTAATCAAAGATGTATCACTAACCTCAACATCTGCCATGTTCCTCTCCTTGGTGAATACCAATGGAATGTACTCATTAATAATCTCACCCATTTTCTCTGACTCCATGCATATCTTTCCTCCTTTGTCCTTGAGTGGATCAACCCTTTCTCTAGTTACCCTCTTGCCCCTTATATATCAATAAAAGGCTTTAGGATTTTCCTTAGCCCTGTTCACTAAGGATATCTCATGACACCTTTTAGCCCTCTTAATTCCTCAATTCAGATTGGTCTGCATTCCCCATATTCTTCCAAAGCTTCATCTGTGTTCAGTCACCTTGATGTTATGTATGCATCCTTTTTCCTCTTAGCTAGTCTCACAATTTCACCTGTCATCCATGGTTCCCTAATCTTGCCATTTCTATCCCTCATTTTTACGGGAACATATCTCTCCTGAACTCTAAACAACCTCTCTTTAAAGGCATCCACCATATTGACTATGGATTTCCCCTCAAACAGCTGCTGTCAATCTACATTCCCCAGCTCCTGCCGAACTTTGGTATAGTTGGCATTCCCCCAATTTAGCACTCTTCCTTTGGGACCACTCTCGTCTTTGTTCATGAGTCTCCTAAAACTAATGGAACAGTGATCACTATTCCCAAACTAATCCCCTATTACATTTTTCCATGATTTGTTTACATATTTATACCTGTATCTCACATTTGCTGTTGGGAGGCCTGTAGCCCCATCATTGTTGCTGCAACCTTCCTATTTCTGAGCTCTGCCCATATGGTCTCACTGATCGAGTCTTCCATAATGGCCTCCTTCAGCACAGCTTTGGCCAGTAATGTATCTTCTCCACCCCTTTTACCTCCCTCTCTATCCTGCCTGAAGCATCAAAATCCTGGGATATTTAGTTGCCAATCATGCCCTTTCCTCGACCAAATCTCAGTAATAGCAATAACATCATACTCCCAGGTATTCATCCAATTGTCACACTTGCAGCCATCAGCTCAGATACTGACACCATGTAATTCAAAGGCTAACACAGAGGTAGGATCTATATATAGTTAGAAACCACAAAGCCTTCAGTCAGGGCAGGGGACAAAGGTTGTGCTGATGCCAGTTTACCGCAGGTTGAGTTCTCACAAGAATGACTAGTTGACGCGTGCTTCCATGTGGTCATATGATTTATAAAAATGGCTTGGAATGCTTTTTTGTGTTTGGTTATTGTTTATACATTGTAACAAAGCAAACATTATGATGCTCCGAAGCAGAAAGCGGTAAATTATGGTATTGGTGATGAATGAGAAACTAGGATTACAATTATTGATGTTGTAGTCACATGAATTGTTCCCCAACACTTGACCAGAAAGGGGTTATATCGGTTGCCTCCTTCCTTGCTCTTATTTCTCTTCCTCCTCCTCAGATGATTGTTGTAAAGCTGATTGCAAGAGCTGTGCCTTGATTTGGCAAGGCAGCACTGTAGGCTGGTGCTCACCATTCATCTTGATACCCATGATACTGACTATTGCAGGATTCCTGGTCTGCGGAAACGGTTAGAAGGCAGAACAGCAACAGCATGGAGTGAGTATAAAATTCACTGAGCTCAGGGATTGAGGCCTAGTCTGAGGGGTGCAGTCAAAAAAGGGAGGAACAGCAGCAGCATGGAGTGAGTATAAAATTCACTGAGCTCAGGGATTGAGGCCTAGTCTGAGGGGTGCAGTCAGAGGGAGGAACAGCAACAGTAACATGGAGAGAGTATAAAACTCACTGAGCTCGGAGAGCACAGCCTCGTCTGCCAGGAGTGGTCGGAAGGTGGAACAACAGTAACACCTGATGAAGAGCCTTTGCCCGAGGCATCGATTTTCCTGCTCCTCGGATGCTGCCTGGCCTGCTGTGCTTTTCCAGCCCCACTCTAATTGAGACTCTGATTTCCAGCGTCTGCAGTCCTCACTTTTGCCTATAAAACTCACTGAGCTCAGGGAATGAATATAAAACTAGGGGCACTTTGTAGCTGTAAAATATATTGGAGTGACCTCACAGGTAAGGTGTGGCCTGATTGGCTGGTAGGAAACCTGCACTAAATTTGAAAAGAAACATAACAGAAAAGAATTAAGAAACTAATTAGTTCATAAGTTTATATAAATTAATAAAGCAACTAAGTCGAGATGACTGGGCAGATGATGTGTTGTAGCTGTATGATGTGGGAACTGGCTGATCACATTGTGAATGGCAGTGACCACATCTGCAGCAAGTGTTGGTTGCCGGAGGAACTCCGGTTCAGAGTTGATGATCGGGAATCTGAACTTCAAATACTGTGGCACAACTGGGAGTGGGGAAGAGTTGCCTAGACGGTTTGTTTCAGGAGGCAGTCACACCTGGTAGATTAAGTACTTTAAATTCACTTAGTGATCAGGGTCAACAGGGTATAATTGCAAGTGAGGCAGGTAGGGGGATCCTGATTTCAGGAACAGAGGAGCCTCAGCTCTTGACCTTGTCCAACAAGTATGAGGTACTTGCTCCCAGTGTAGATGAGGAAAAGGGCTTCAGGGAGAATGAATTCAGGGATTCCTGAAGAAGGGCCTGTGCCCGAAACGTCGAATCTCCTGTTCCCTAGATGCTGCCTGACCTGCTGTGCTGTTCCAGCAATAAAGTTTCAACTTCAGGGAGAATGAGCCAGCTGACCACAGCACCATGGTGCAGGAGGCCATTCAAGAGGGAAGATCAAAAGGACAAGTGGTAGTTATAGAGGATTCTATAATTAGGGGGATAGATAGAATCCTTTGTAAGCAGGATCGTGACTCCCACATGGTGTGTTGCCTGCCCAGTGCCAGGGTGCAGGACATCTCTAACCAGTTTGAAAGGATATTGGAGTGGGAGGGGGAGAATACAGTTGTTATGGTCTACATTGGGACAAACAACATAGGAAAGGCCAGGAAGGATGACCTGTTTGGGGATAATCGAGCAGTAGGAACGAAATTAAGGAACATGTCCTCAAGGGTCATAATCTCTGGATCACTGCCCAAGCCATGGGCAAATTGTCTTCAGGAAAAGAAAATTAGGGAAATAAACATGTGGCTAAAGGAGTGGTGTGGGAAATAGGAGTTCCATTTCATGAGGCATGGACATTGGTTTTGGAACAGGAGGTATCTGTACCATCTGTACCAATTGGACAGTCTCCACCTGAACCGATCTGGAACCAGTGTTCTGACGACAAAGATAAATAGGGTGGTCACTTGGACTTTAAACTAGGGAGTCGGGTGGGAAGGGAAGGAAAAGAGAAAAGAACAGGAAGTACAACGGTAAATAAAAAGGTAAGCAGCAGGTTAGCATGTGTGCAGAAGTGTTTAACTATGGAAGAAGTAAATATCCAAGGGTGTCAGACTATTTGGAAGGACAGGTAAGGGAGGTGTTGGAGCTCTGATATTTAAGGACAACATCAGTGCAGTGCTGGGAGATGATGTAGGTTCGATTGAGAATAAGGTTGAATCCATATGGGTGGAAATTAGAACTTCTAAGAAGAAAACATCACTGATAGGCATAGTCTATAGGCTGCAGAATAATAACATCACATTGGGGCAGGCGATAAACAAAGACATGTCTAATGCCTATAAAAATAGTACATCAATTATCATGGGGGATTTTAATCTACATGTCGATTGGTTGTACCAGCTCGGTCAGGGGTAGCCTTAAGGAGGAGTTCATTGTACAGTATGTAATGGAACCGATGAGGGAGCAAGCTATCCTAGATCTGGTCCAATGTAATGAGACAGGAATAATTAATGATGTCATAGTTAGGGACCCTCTTGGTAGGAGCGACCACAGTATGGTTTAGAATACAAATGGAAAGCATGAAGATAAAATCCAATACCAGGGTCCTGTACTTAATTAAGGGAGACTACAATTAGATGAGGGAGAAGTTGGCTAAAGTAGACTGGAAGCAAAAACGTTATGGTGGGACAGTTGACGAACAGTGGAGGACTTCCAAAGCAATTTTCAAAGTGCTCAGCAAAAAGGAAGGACTTAGGAAAAACAGTAATCTGCCATGGATGTCCAAGGAAATAAGGGAGGCTATCAAACTGAAGGAGAAGGCATACAAAGTAACCAAGAAACCAGAAGGTTGGGAAAGCTTTAACGGTCAACAGAAGCCACAAAAAGAGCAATAAAGAGAAGTAAGCTAGATTATGAGAAAAAGCTAGCTCAGAATATAAAGACAAATAGCAAGTTTCTATAAATATAAAAGATAAAAGAGTGGCTAAGGTAAATATTGGTCCTTTAGAGGATAGGAAGAGGGATTTAGTAGTGGAATATGAGGAAATGGCTGAGGCATTGAATAGATATTTTGTGTTGGTCTTCACAGTGGAGCACATTAATAACATACCAGGAATTGACAAAGAGACAAAGGTAGCTGAGGACTTGGAAACCATCATTATTACAGAAGAGATAGCATTGGGCAAGGTAGACAAGTCTCCTGAGCCTGATGGAATGCATCCCTGGGTGCTAAAAGAACTGGCAGAAGAAATAACTAATTCACTTGCTGTAATTTTCCAAAATTCACTGGACTCTGGGGCAGTTCCAGCAGATTGGAAAACAGCAAATGTGATGCTACTATTTAAAAAGGGAGCGAGATGAAAGATGGGAAATTATAGCCCAGTTAACTGAACTTTCGTAGTGAGAAAAAATGCTTGAGTCTATCAAGGGAGAAATAGCAAAGCATCTTGATAGAAATTGTCCCATTGAGCAGATGCAGCATGGGTTCATGAAGGGTAGCTCATACTTAACTAATCTTTTGGAATTCTATGAATTATGAACATGGTAGACAAAGGGGGCCCAGTAGATGTGGTGTATCTAGATTTCCAAAAGGCATTTGACAAGATGGGCGGCACGGTGGCACAGTGGTTAGCACTGCTGCCTCACAGCGCCAGAGACCCGGGTTCAATTCCTGCCTCAGGCGACTGATTGTGTGGAGTTTGCACATTCTCCCCGTGGATTACCTCCGGGTGCTGCGGTTTCCTCCCACAGTCCAAATATGTGCAGGTTAGGTGAATTGGCTGTGCTAAATTGCCCGTAGTGTTAGGTGAAGGGGTGAGTATACTTAAGAGGTATAGTCAGTAAGTTTGCAGATGACACCAAAATTGGAGGTGTAGCGGACAGCGAAGAAGGTCACCTCAGATTACGACGGAATCTGATCAGATGTGCCAGTGGGCTGAGAAGTGGCAGTTGGAGTTTAATTTAGATAAATGCGAGGTGCTGGGAATGGGTCTGGCTGGGTTGCGCTTCGGCGGGTTGGTGTGGACTTGTTGGGCCGAAAAGCCTGTTTCCACACTGTAAGTAATCTAATTTAATCTTAAAGATGCTGCACAAAAGGCTGCTGCATAAGATAAAGATGCAAAGTGTTACAGGCAATCTATTAGCAGGTAGAATCCAGGTTAACCAACTGGAAGCAAAGAATGGGAATAAATGAGTGCTATTCTGGTTGGCAACCAGTGACTAATGGTATCCCTCAGGGGTCATAGAGTCATAGAGACGTACAGCACGGAAACAGACCCTTCGGTCCAACTTGTCCATGCCGACCAGATATCCCAAACCAATCTAGTCCCACCTGCCAGCACATGGCCCATATCCCTCCAAACCCTTCCTATTCATATACCCATCCAGATGTCTTTTAAATATTGCAATTCTACCAGCCTGCACCACTTCCTCTGGCAGCTCATTCCATACACGTACCACCCTCTGCGTGAGAAAGTTGCCTCTTTGGTCTCTTTTATTCCTTTCCCCTCTCACCCTAAACCTATCCCCTCTAATTCTGGACTCCTCCCCCATCCCAGGGAAGAGACCATGTCTATTTATCCTATCCATGCCCTTCATGATTTTATAAACCTCCATAAGGTCACCCTTCAACTTCCGACGCTCCAGGGAAAATAGCCCCAGCTTATTCAACCTCTCCCTGTCGCTCAATTTCTCCAACCCTGGCAATATCCTTCTAAATCTTTTCTGAACACTTTCAAGTTTCACAACATCTTTCCTATAGGAAGGAGACCAGAATTGCATGCAATATTCCAACAGGGTTAACCAATGGCCTGCACAGCCACAACATGACTTCCCAACTCCTGGGGTATTCAATACTCTGACCAATAAAGGAAAGCATACGAAATGCCTTCCTCACTATCCTATCTATCTGAGACTCCATATTTCAGGAATAATGAACCTGCACTGCAAGGTCTCTGTTCAGCAACACTCCCGAGGACCTTATCATTAAGTGTATAAGTCCTGCTAAGATTTGCTTTCCCAAAATGTAGCACCTCGCATTTATCTACATTAAACTCCAACTGCCACTTCTCAGCCCACTGGCCCATCTGATCAGATTCCGTCATAATCTGAGATGACCTTCTTCGCTGTCCACTACACCTCCAATTTTGGTGTCATCTGCAAACTTACTAACTATACCTCTTAAGTCTCTATGATTTCTTTCCATAACAAATTCTCCAGCCCTGGCAACACCATGTTAAATCTCCACTGCATCCTTTCTAATGCTATCATACCCCTCATATAATGTGCATTTTGAAACTGCACACAATATTGTAACTTGTTACAGACAAAACCAACTCCTATGTCAAGGACATAGTCTAGACCCCATCACTCAGCTCATTTTAAAGGAAAGTATGAGGTACTGTGCTCCAGATGTAATTCAATTGGTCACACTACTTGGCTTTAGGCAAAACACACTTTATTCTTATCTCTAGTAATACAAACAGAAAGAAAAACTGATATATCTTTAATGGAAAACATAACTGAATAAGAGATTAATAGACAACTAAACAGCAACTGATCCAATATTGTAACATCCCATAATACATCCTTGGCAAAGTTAAAAATCACACAACACCAGGTTATAGTCCAACAGGTTTAATTGGAAGCACACTAGTTTTCGGAGCGACACTCTTCATCAGATGGTAGTGGAGGACCCAATTGCAAGGCACAAAATTTAAAGCAAGAATTTACAGTGTGATGTAACTGAAATTATACATTGAAAAATACCTTGATTGTCTGTTGAATCTTTCATCTTTTCGAATACCATGATAGTTTCACTTCTTTCATGTGTAAATCACAAAACGTTTTTTTAAAAAGTTGCATTCTCAGGTTAGCTGTAACAATTGATGTTAGCTTGACAATATGTTGAAGGTGTTAGCCCCCTGTGTTGTCTGTCTATGCCATAATGTATAGATTGATTCTAATCTAAAAAGTGAGATAACAGAGTTTTACATGAATTCATGCAGTTTTTGAGCAAAGTACAATGTAACTCTGCAAGTACAAATTCACCCCACAAAATATATGTGTGCATGTGGGTCTTTGTGTCTGTCTGCATGTGTGTCTGTCTGGGTTGGGGGTTGTGAGTGAGAGAAAGCATGTATATGTGTGTGTAATGAGTCTAGAGTCTGTAAGGGGGTTCATGTGTGAGTGTGGGAGTGTGTGTGCGTGTCTGGAGTGGGGGGTTGTGAGTGCCTGTGAGAGAGAGTGTATATGTGGTGTGCATGAGTATAGAGTGGTCTAAGTCTCTGAGAGGATGCATGTGTGAGTGTGGGAGTGTGTGCGTGTCTGGAGTGGGAGGTTGTGAGTGTCTGTGAGAGAGAGTGTGTATGTGTGTGCATGAGTGTAGAGTTGTCTAAGTCTG
>NC_057723.1:50930834-50948529 GCF_004010195.1 Chiloscyllium plagiosum
GGTGTCCATTCATCCGTTGTCATAGCCTTTGCTCAGTTTCCCCAATGTACCATGCCTCAGGGCATCCTTGCCTGCAACGTATAAGATAGACAACGTTGGCTGAATCACATGAGTACCTGCCACGTACATGAAGGGAGGTGTACCCACGTGTAATATTGGTATCCATGTTCACACTCTGACACGTATTGCAGTGCCTACCATTACAGGGTTGTATGGAGTTGTCCTGAGAGCCAGGCAGCTTGCTATGAACAATGATTTGTTTGAGGTTTGACGGTTGTTTAAAGGCAAGCAGTGGAGGTGTGAGGAAGGTCTTGGTGAGGTGCTCATCCTCATTGATAATGTGTTGCAGGTCACGAAAAACATGGTGTAGTTTTTCAGCTCCTGGGATATACTGAACAATGAAGGGTACCTTGTCGATTGCAGCACGTGTCTGTCTCCTGAGGAGGTAATTACGGTTCCTTGCTGTGGCACGTCGGAACTGGCGGTCGATGAGTTGAGCATTGTACCCCGTTTTTGTGAGGGCATTCTTGAGTACTTCCAGGTGCCTGTCACGTTCCTCCTCATCTGAGCAGATCCGGTGTATGCGTAGGGCTTGTCCATAAGGGATGGCTGTTTTAATATGTTTTGGGTGGAAGCTGGAGAAGTGTAGCATTGTGAGGTTGTCCGTGGGTTTGCGGTAGAGTGTGGTGCTGAGGTGTCCATCCTTGATGGAGATGCATGTGTCCAAGAATGAGATAGATAGTCGAGAGTAGTCCATGGTGAGTTTGATGGTGGGATGAAACTTGTTGATATCACTGTGTAGTTTTATCAGCGACTCCTCGCCATGGATCCAGAGGAATAAAATGTCATCAATGTACCTGGTGTATAGAGTTGGTTGGAGGTCCTGCTTAGAGAAGAAGTCTTGCTCAAACCTGTGCATGAAGATGTTGGCATATTGGGATGCACATTTGGTCTCCATGGCTGTTCCATGTGTCTGGATGAAGAACTGGTTGTCAAAGGTGAAGACGTTGTGATCGAGGATAAAGCGGATGAGTTGTAGGATGGTGTTTGGAGATTGGCAGTTGTTGGTGTTGAGTACTGAGGCTGTTGCCGCGATGCCATCATTGTGGGTGATGCTGGTGTAGAGTGCGGAAACGTCCATTGTGAGGAGGAATGTTCCCGGTTTGACTGGTCAGTGGGTGCTGAGTTTCTGTAAGAAATCCGTCGTGTCGTGTTAGAAGCTGGGGATTCCCTGTACAATGGTTTTCAAGATGCCTTCAACATAGCCGGAGTGATTCTCACACAGGGTCCCATTGCCCGATACGATGGGATGTCCTGGTGTGTTGGCTTTGCATACATTTGGAAGGCAGTAGAAGTCGCCTACATGAGAAGTACGTGGGACGACAGTGCGTAAGGAACTTTGAAGGACTAGATCCAAAGTCCTGATCCATGTGTTTAATTCACGGGTGTGTTATTTGGTCAGATCAGCTGGTAGTTGCCTGTAGTGTTCCTGGTTGTTACGGATTTCTTACAGAAACTCAGCACCCATGGACCAGTCGAACTGGGAACATTCCGCGTCACAATTTGGGGTGAGGGACAATGTGTAGTTTGCAGATGACATGAAGATGAGTGGTCGAGCAAAGTATACAGAGGACTGTGAAACTTTGCAAAATGATATGGATAGTTTTAGTAGATGGGCAAAGGTCTGGCAGATGCAGTACAATGTTAATAAATGTGAAGTCATCCATTTCAGTAGGAACAACAATAAAAAGGAGTGTAAATTGAATGGTAAGGAATTGCGGCACAGTGCTGTGCAGAGGGACCTGGGTGTCCTTGTGCACGAATCGCAGAAGGTTGGTCTGCAGGTACAACAAGTAATTATGAAGGCAAATAGAATTTTGTCCTTCATTGCTAAAAGGACTGAGTTATGTTGAAGCTGTACTGGCTGCTGGTGAGGCCACACATGGAGTTCTGCATGCAGTTTTGGTCTCCTTACTTGAGAAAGGATGTACTGGTACCTAGAAGGGGTATAGAGGAGGCTCACTAGTTTGATTTCAGGGTTAAGAGGGTTGGCTTATGAGGAGAGACTGAGTAGTCTGCGATTATATTCATTGGAATTTAGAAGAATGAGTGGGGATCTTATAGAAACATATAAAATTATGCAGGAAATAGATAAAATCAGAGTAGAGAGGATGTTTCCACTGGTGGGTGAGACTGGGACAAGAGGGCATAGCCTCAACATCAGGAGGAGCACATTTGGGACTGAATTGAGAAAGAACCTCTTCACCCAGCGTGTTGTGAATCTGTGGAATGCCATGCCGAGTGAAGTAGTTGAGGTTTCCTCAATAAATGTTTTTAAAGCTAACATAGATAATTTTTTGAACAGTAAAGGAATTAAGGGTTATGGTGAGAGGGCAGGTAAATGGAGCAGAGGCCATGAAAAGATCAGCCATGATCATATTGAATGGTGGAACAAGCTCGAAGAGTCAGATGGATGACTTCTGCGCCTAGTTCTTATGTTCTTATTCTAGTCAGTGTCATCAATGTTGCAGTATCCAAATGGCCTGCTCCATCATAATCCATGAGTCACCATGGTTTCCATTCTATGTGTGCTTCCCATGTTTGCAGGGTTGTGCACTGGATTCATGAGTCATGAAAGCAGTTGTTAACATTTATCAGCTTACAGTCATCCTTTGGTGTGCTTTGGTGGCTCTAATGCAGATGTCACTGTGAGTCATCACAGAACAAAGGCATTGTGACTGCAGGCAGGATTCTGACCACTGACGTGTATGGTTCTCTGACTAGTAACACATACCCACTGGGTGTTTTAGAGAGTGGAAAGTTCTGCATCTCACAGTTAGGATTCATGCCCCCAAAGTGATGTACATGCAGTGACTGGAATCCTGTTCCTTGTGAAAGCCTACAGTCTCCATGATGTTTTATGCCTACATTCCTACACTGCCTGCTGCTCTCTGCTTGGAGAGGTTAGCTGTCTTTGAACTGAAAGCCTCAGTAACTAATGCAGTACTATAATGGGGATTAAACAGGATGAGGTCGCAAATAGTCTCCACTTTATCCTAGTAGGAATGACACATGGACATGTTCTTGGCAACAGTCACCTCTGCACCCAATGGTAAGGTGATCCTCACTGCTCTGTTTTTGCAGGCGTGGTAGCAGATTTCAGTGAGGGCATCTTTGCTGAAGCATAGATGTCTTGCATATCCTTCCTCACTGATGTTCAAATATCCTGTAATATCCTGAGTCAATACGATCTCCTCCTGAAACCCTTTCTCTCTCTTTCAATTCTTCCCTATTCTGCTTTGCTCCACATGTCCTTTGCTCATTCTCCATATCAGGTTATGGTCCAAGGAAAAGGCTGACTTCTCCTCCCATGTCTGGGGTCAACTGGTTTGTGCAACGTCTTGAAGTCAGGAGAAATTCTCAGCAGCTGCCCCACACCATTTTCTGTCGACTGCATTGAAGAACTGCAGAAAACACGCAAAAATTATGCAACCACAGTAACTCAATAGAAATTATCAGCAACGAATCTGTGGTCATTGATGAATAATTTAAATAGCACCCATCAGGCCAGGGTGGAGCTTCCCATTACTGGTATTAAACCAGTTTACAATGTTGTTTGATGTTGTAAGCTTTAGACTTCAAGCTGCTGTCTCTCCACACGCTAACGTTCTCAGCAAGATAGACTCCCAAAAGAAGTGTGAGCATGTGCTGAATGATGCCATTTTGAATCAATAAGAAACATAGCACCGTTGACTAAGAGGCTGTAAGGTGGACTGAAATAGAAGGGTCAACATTCTAGGGTTAACGAGCACGACTCAGCCACCAAGGAGACTGGTTTAAACAGTTTCTGCTTGGCCAAAACTGTGGTATAAACAAGATAAACCGTTGACTGAGTTAAAACAAATGACGTGATCACAAACTGCTGCAGAACAAAACTAAACCGTTGACTGAGTTTAAAGGGTAACTGAATCACATACCAACCAACAAGTACAGGTTTGAGTAAATGACATATAAAGAGGTCAGTGTGAACAGCCCCCACCAACAGAACTCAAAACTAACATTGCAAGAAGATCACAAACAGGAGAATCCGGAGAATCCCCTTGAACTGGAGTTTCCGTGATCCGACTGGTATTCTGGTAAAGTGTAATGATCTATGTGCAACTTATTGAATAGCATTGTTAATTTATCAAACCATTCCATGAGTCAGATCATCATTCCATTGAGGCTCTCAATCTGAATAGTTAAAAAGGAGAGTTGCAATCTCTCTTCAAGAGCTGGAACCATTGGCCTGAGCAGTAAAAGAGGACACTGTCTTTTACTTTAGTGAGCTTGGAATGAGTGCAATCGTTCCTATTCGCGAAACAAATAGAGGCTTTGAATTGATATTATGTTGTCAAAGGAGACTAGAAATTTAGCACTGTTATCTCCCAAATCATTATAGAGTAAATCAGGAAGGACAATGACAATGAATGTTCCATAGTGTGAAAAATATTTGAATAAATTAGTCTTGACAGCTTGAAAGTGACAGTCCTCCAGTAAAGGGACTGCAAAGAGCGTATGGGATATAAATCATTCAAGACTGTCAAATTACTGAAGCGGCTTGCAATAGCTGGCTGCTTATAGAAAATGTGGACAGATAAGAGAGAATGGAGGGTGCAAAAATAAAAGCAAAGGTGCAGGATGAAGTGGGAGATTGAACAGGACGGGGTGACACTAGGCATACGGACACACAAGATGGCCGCTGAGACATAGGTTGGCCATTTCACACACAAGATGGCCACCAGACCACAATATGGAGAGAGACAGCAGAGCACACACAGACACTGCCTGGGTCTACCAGAATGCTAGCACAATGCACTCACAACCTAATTGATTAGTTTAAGGTAGGTGGGGAGAGAATACGCATGCGTAGCATACACTGCCCGCCGAAGTGTCTGGGTCCAGCCAACACCTTTGGTAGAATTGCTAACAGTTTGATACGGACTCAATACAGAGTGATAATAGCCAGGGCTGCAGTAATCATCCTTCTCAGAAAGAACGATTAGTGCCCATTACTATAGCAATGGACGTCTGCACAGACATTGAAACTGACAATGACCGCACTGAACTTAACAAAGGCTGCGCTGGAACTGACAACGACTGCATCAAAACTATCAATGATTCTGCAATGTTTGCAATCAACAAACCATGTTACAAAGACAATAATCTTATCACTGACCTATTGTATCACAAAATGTATGAAAGTATCTTGACATGTGCTCCAGGTTGAGAGAAGAATCACAGTTGACCACTGTACTGTTGGTGTCTTTCTCTCCCCAGAGCTCTGGTATTTCCTTGTGCAATAAACTCTGTCACTGAGCCCCAACTCTGACGCCAAGGCTGGTGATTTTCCCACAACAATTGGTGCTGCGAGCAGGGCTCTTATTACTGGTGCCCTGGTTGAAGGCCATGATCGGGGATCCAGAGTAAGAACCAATTTGTACCTGCAAACGGTAAGAGTCAGACTGGGCCAGGGACACAGTTTAAAAGGTATACCGATTGTAATGCCTAACTTTCTACAGGACTGAGTTTAAAAAAAGTTAAGTGCATGTCTGTGGAGAATAAGTGTTTAACTGTATTAACTGCTGTAAGAATCTGCTGCTTGTGCTGAAACAGCCAGAGGACAAGGTCGTACCTGTCACAAAACCCCTCCCCAAACTGGGTCGTTAAGAGGGGTAGCCCCCCCCATGCAAAGGTTGGGATTTGAAATGGGGATTGAGGTGCCAAGGGCTCTAGGAGTTGTGAAGCACAAGTGGCAAAGTCAGGTAACATTGGACTTTATCGGTGCGAACAACACAGAGTCCAGTTAGAGCTTAAGTTAAAAGTTGGGTGCTGTTTGTACTTGTAGTTTTCAATGTGGTGAGGAAGAAGAGCTGATCACTCTGACCAAAAACCAAACCTCAGTGGAGCGCATGTTACCAAGGTGGGGGGCTTGGACACTGTGTGTAACCGTGATACCCTGTCAGTCCATCGTAGAACAACAGAGCTTAAATAGTGGTCTTGACTGGGAGTGTAAAGAGTCTCACCAGTAGAGAGCACACCGGGCTAGAGATAGGTTTCTGGGCCTATCAGGAGGTGTTGGGCCATTAGAGGTGGCTGTGGGGGTGGAGAGGTCCCACCAATAGAGAGCATACCCTATTGAGCCAGCATTCCCAGGGTCGAGAGGGAGGGTAGAGAAGTCGCACCGGTAGAAAGCACACCTTGTGTGCGTGTGGGTCTGTGTCTCTGTCTCTTCCTGGCCTTGGTGTGTTGAATGCAGACAGATCTCCCTCTCCCCTCTTGCTAGGAGGCTACTTTGGCTGTATGGACGATGGTGGGACAGTATTATTGCCAGGGGTGGAGATGGCCCCACTGGTTAGGAACATGTACTGTTGGTGGTATCTGGGGTACACAATCTGCTAAATGGCAGATCGAAGTTTTAAGGGGAAAACTGCAGGTTCCCTTATTGAGAAATACAAGACAAACAGACAAGGGTTGTCAGAGCAAATGAAGAAAAGTGGCTGGGATCCATCCCAGACATTAGCACAACAGAGAGAGTGTGGATAGATAACCAGAAATGAAATAAATCTAAAAAAAAGGGTAATGTTAGTGTATCAATTTGCAGGCCTAATTAAATAAGTAGGTGCCTCCACTAACAGGTGGAGAAAAGGCCAAGAACTAATTGACGAGCCGGAGGGCAGGATAAAGGAGCTAGAATACATATTAGAAAAAGTACAAGAGGAAAGAGAGATTGGCTCTCTCCCCTCCTACGAAACTGTCCAGCAGGGACCAACTGCTCCCTCTGTTGGATGAACCATGCAAGACTATAACGTAACGCCCGTTACCAGAGGAGGAACAGACTCACAGCCCAAAGCGAATTATAAACCCTTCACCCCAGGGGAGGGGCAGCAAATTATGGCATCCCTGGGCAAATTACAGTCCCGGACGCAAACACCAGGTTCTGGGAAGAGCTGGATAGTATATTGATAGGGCATCAACTACACCTGAGGGACATACACCAGCTGGTCCGGGCAGCTTGCCCAGCGGATAAGTGGAGGCAGGTCGCTGGCGAATCCAATGCCACAGCAACCTGAGACTTTAGGGGAGGACGGACACATGCCATCACCCTCACAGCCGAGATAGGTGCCCAGCAGGCCCCCTTCACCGACTTTAAAGAAGAAATCCTGAAGGTGCTCTGAAATGCTTCCATGAACTGAAACAAGATCACGACCACTAAGCAACCTAAAGGGGAAGGAGCCTCTGAGTATGGGGAACAATTATTTAGGATCTATCAATAATACTCAGGGCAAGCAAACCCAAATTGGGGGGACCAGGCATTCATCCAAGCTTTTAAACATGGGCTCTCTAGCACCTATCAAGCCATCCTGAGAATGGGAGTAATAATGTCCCAGCATTATGAAGACCTAGTTGAGTGGACTAGCGGGGTGCAGGATGCAGAAGCTCCTGCAATAAAAGCAAGACCTGACAAAGCAGCCGACCGGAATGGAGGCAAGAGTAGAATAAAACTATCCTGCCACAAATGTGGCCGACAGGGACACTTTGCCAGAGGATGTAGGGGCCCACGAGCAGGGGATAGAGTAGGAAACAATGTAAAATACAGCAGCCATTGCAAAAGAAGAGGACACATAGAATCAGTGTGCTGGGAAAAGCATGGGGCACCCCCAAACACCACCTGGAACACCGCAGAACTGTGTGAGTCCCCAGGTCAGCAGAGCTGACAACCAATTGCCCCCATTCGTGAGGGCAAGGGAGAGGGGAGCATATAAGTACCCGCAGTAATATGAGGGAGGAAATGTGAAATGTTGGTAAACACAGGAGCAGCTGTATCTATCATAAACTTACCCATACCCCACACAAATAAAATGATTCACTTAACTGGGGTCGGAGGGGTTAAAACACCAGCTTACCTAAGCGAAACTACCTTCGTAGAAATAAGCAATATGTATATCCCCATGAAATTCTATGCATGCCAAAATAATGAGGGCATCATAATGGGCAATGATCTCATGAGAGAATATAATGTTCTAATTGATCGTGCAAAAGGGAAATTGATTTGTCCAGCCTGAACGGTCAAAAGATCGAGATTGGGAACCTTACAAGTCACCTTGAAATTATCAAAGTGGTTACAGCCACCAGTAGGGACTGGAACCTCGAAAAGGGGGGATTGGGAGCCATCTGAGCCTCTGTCCCCCGAGCATGGGCAAAGTTAGATACAGGTCCAGTTAACATAGACCCGATAAGGTTCCTGGACCGGAGCATAAGCCCCACCAGCAATACCCAATAAAACCCGAAGCAGAACAAGCAGTTGTGTAGATAGTGAAAGGACTAGTGAGACAGGGAATCCTGAAAGCAACCACAAGTACAACTAATTCCTCGACGTGGCCAGTAATAAAGCCTGATGGGAACTATAGGCTCACCATTGATTATACAGGACTAAATAAGGTCACCCCAAATTGCACCCCATTGCAGCTGAACCCTCTATCATTTCAAATGGCTTGGCCCCCGAGCACAAGATTTTTACTGTTTTAGACATAGCCAATAGTTTCTGGTCTATTCCGTTACACCCTGAGTCCCAGAACAAATTCTCTTTTACAGTAAGGGACAGGCAATACATGCGGACTTGCCTGCCACAAGGGTGCCACAACAGCCCCGCTATTTTTCACAGGGTGATGAGTGACATTCTAAAGAGAATAGACTTACCAGAGGGTAGCACTGCCCTCCAATATGTAGATGATATTCTAATTCCCTCAGAGTCCGAGTCAGGACACCAGGAAGTCTTATGTTTAGTATTGGCAACTACAGGGTTAAAAGTTAGCCGCACAGAGGCAGAAATTAGCAAAACACAAGTCTTATACCTTGGACACTTAACATCCCAGGAACTCAAAGAAATGCCCAATGACCACAAGAAAGCAATCCAAAAGATGCCATGACCTGCCACTCTCAGGGGAGTCAGAAAGGTCTTAGGGCTATTCAACTACAGTTGCAAAATTGGCTGAATCAATCCAGAGATTAATCAAAGGAGGCAAGCCTGCCTTGTAACCTGTAAGTTGGGGGCCAGCACAGGAGGAGGCATACAGTCAGCTTAAAACTGGACTCATATCATTCCCCAGTCTAGGGCTGCCAGATCCCAGCAAGGATTTTCACATCCGCTGTAATAATGAGGGAGGATTTTACTCCGCAGTAATCATCCAAGACCACGGTAACAGGTGAAGGCCCGTAAGGTACTACTCAACTACAGAAGGGCCAGTAGTCACCGGGTTGCCCAGGTGCATAGCAGCCTTAGGCTGCTCGATGAGCTGAGAGGTTCATTTTCAGACGTTTCATCACCCTATGTAACATCTTCAGTGGGCCTCCAGGCGAAGCAGTGTACATGATTCCTGCTTTCTATTGATATGTTTGGGTTTCTTTGAATCTTCGAACAAGAACATATCAATAGAAAGCAGGCATCATGTACACTGCTTCACCTGAGGCCCACTGAAGATGTTACCAGTAGGGTGACAAAACATCTGGAAATGAACCTCCCAGCTCAGCGAGCAAACCTACATCCAGAACCTCAACCTGAACTACAAATCTTCTCAAAACTCGCTAAGCCTTAGACTGTGCTGCTTGGGCTGTTAGGGTTAGTGAGCCCATAGTAATGACAGGGAATGTCATCCTTCACACTAAACACACCCTAGTAGAGATGCTAAACACAGGGGAAACTGAGGGCCATCTCCAATATGAGAAGAGCAAAGTGGGAGGCAGTTCTTTTACCTCCAAGTCAGTCCGTGATAATAGTCAGGGATATGGGAGAAAATCCAGCTGAGGGAAATCTAGACACAGCGGAACCCCACAACTGTGGGGATATAGATGGGGATGAGGATGGAGGAGAGTAAAGGATACCTCCCTAGACACAACCGAGGATACCGTCTTTGTGGACGGGTCACGAAAATACTTAGCAGGTTGACCCGAACGGGATGGGGTGTGGTGAATGATAAGTTAGAAACAGTTATGTCCAGAAGGATTGATGGAAGTCAGTCTGCATAGATAGCAGAACTGGTAGCACCCACCAAAGTACTGGAACTAGTGAAAGGAAAAATTGTGAATATATATACGGACAGTCAATATACCTTTGATGTTATCCATGGTGGCATGGTGTAGAAGAGGGTTCACCACCGTGGGGGGATCCTCTATCAGACACCAATTAAGAATTCAGGCACCATTGCGTGCCAGTGAACAGCCAAAAAAGGCTACAGTAATAAAAACAAAAGCACTGCAAAAAATAGCCCAAATTGGCTACAATTCAAAGAAAGCCAAGCAGCAGACCAAGCAGCTCAGAGAGCCCTCGAACAAGAAGCCATTAACAAGTCTTCCATAGCCACTATTGAATTAGCGAAAGATGCTATCCAAATTCAGCAGCTACAGGAGGACACCCCGCAGGAAGAGAGAGATGAATAGGAACTGCAAGGGGTGTTCAAAGGGGAGGATGGTGTCTGGAGGCAAGCACCAGCGTGTATACAGAACACATTGCTTGCACTGCACCACGGGCTCTCCCATACAGGTAGAGAGGCCATGATAGCAAGCCTAGGGAGAGAGGTGGTGGAAGGGAATGGGAAGAGATGTGTCCAAGTACTGCCGCAGGTGCATGGTTTGCGCACAACATAACCCAGGGAGACCCATAAAAGTTAAGATGGCACACCAGCCTGGGAACACCTTCAGATAGATTTTACAGGGCCACTACCACCCTCCTGTGGGAAAAAGTACTGCCTGGTCGTCATTGACCAATTCGCCCGGTGGGTAGAATCATTCCCAACTGCAACCACTGTAGCCAGAATATTAGTGGAGGAGGTAATCCCGAGGTGGGGGGGTACCCCTCCAGATCGACTCTGACCAAGGGATGCAGTTTACAGGCAAGGTCATGAAGACTGTATGCCAATTACTCGACATTAGACAAAAATCTCACATTCCCTATCACTCCTAGAACTCAGGGATGATAGAGAGAATGAATAGAACGCTCAAAAATACTTTAGCTAAGGCTGTGCAAACCTCAGGCAGAACATGGGCTGAGGTGCTACCAGCCATACTAATGAGATTAAGAGCCAAGGCGAATCAGGCAACCGGGCTAACACCATATGAATTAATAATCAAGTGAGCAATGCAATTGCCAGAGACAATAATCACAGTTGGCACCAATGTGGGTCCACTAAAAGACAAAATTTGGCGCTATGTGATAGAATTAAGCGCTCAATTGAAAGGGGTGTGCAAATGTCTAATTGATAAACAGGACAAAAAGGACAAGGCAGGGGTACTCAAAATCTTCCCTGGCATCCCAGCAGCAGGAAGCTGCATCTTAGTGCGAGCATTGCCTGATAAACCAGGCTTTGCCCCAAAATGGAATGGGCCGTACGACTTGGTAATAAGTGGGGACACCTGTGCCTGCTTAGACATTAAAGGGAAAGGCACATGGAAGCACTGGGCCCAACTAAAACTGTTTAAAGACTCCTGTGACCAAACTAATGTCATTGACCATTCCCCAGGTGCAGACAGGAATGGCGGACAAGATGGTCATCCCAGGGGGAGTACTGAAAACACAACAGAACAAAGTACTTAGAAGCATGACTGCACCTCCTGACGAAAACAAAGACTTTGATTGCTAACCTTATTGTAACTGCAAAATATATATAGCTGTATGTATTTCACTGTGTTTAAGTGTTGCAACTGTTGGGAGCATGTCAGGATTTGAAGATAACCTCTTCTATAAAACCCTCTGAAGTTTGCACAGGAACCAAACTCTCTGCTACCCACTGGTGCGATCAGTAGAATCCCTATTTGTGGCCACCCCTGTGTGGACCCCTCATGACCTGTATACAGTAGACACCTCAGGAGCGCCGAGTAAGGCGTAGATAGGAAAATATAAATGGGGACTCCAGGGTAGATGTGTGCAGCTGGACAAGACCACCAGCCCATGGGGCAGGGCCCCCCCAGCCGAGGGAAGGGAAGACTCATTTAAAACCTGGTAATTACCCACTCTGTTTCACAAAGCAGGGATGGGAACGCGTTTATGCCCTGGTTCCCAAAAGTGACTCTTGCGTCCAGACACAGTGCACATATCAGCACTGTACATTCACCAGGGGACAGTTTACCTGCACCAGCAGCAATCAGGCATGCTGGAATGTGACCGCGGACAGACAATTCATATGTAGTCAGTGCAATGGCACCCATGTCAGCTCTGCCACACGGATGTACCCGTTCGATACTTACCAGCTGGTGGGGGACACCCGGAGGACTGGGAATGACCTGGGTGGACAGACAGACAGAAGGACAGGACAATGTCTGTTACCGATCGGCGAAGGGATTTGTTTTTCTGTTTAAGGGGACTTATGCAACAGAAGGGCTTATGCCCAAATCGTCGATTCTCCTGCTCCTTTGATGCTGCCTGACCTGCTGCGCTTTTCCAGCAACACATTTTTATGCAAGAGACACCCCAGACCTCCCAAACTTGTTCACGGTACAGATGATTGCATCCCTTACTGTACCATGGCCCAGCGGGGGATATATTTGGAGAAGGATAGTGACCTGCTCCATCAGCCAGGAGTTCTGTGCTGACTGACAGATCCCCACCACTTTGAGGTCATCACTGGGATATGGATTCTTGGGATCTCTATTTTGGGGGGGGTGCAGCAGGGGTCGCCAGCACTAAAAACCAAAATTATCTTGTACGTGGCCTGACTATCTTAGGCAATAATACCTCAAAAACTCTGGAAGCAACTAATACAGAGCTGGCTGAACTCGGACTCTATACACAGCAGACACGTTATGCAGTGGATTATCAATTAGCACAGCAAGGGGGAGTTTGTCCAATTATTGATACCCATGTTATTGATACCTCTTATAACATTACAGAAACCATCAAGACTATCTGAGACCAGCTAGAAAGTTTTCAACAGGGAGCCACAATTACAGACAGCTGGCTAAATTGGTTCATAGATAAATCTTGGGGACTCTGTTTGGCACACGGGACAGTTCTCATTGCACTCATACTGGTATTCTGTGTGGGCCATGGGTGTTTACAGCTCTGTTGTAAGGAGCTACTGACCATGGTGAGTGTCACCATGGAAAAGCCCCCAACGAAATTGGCACCATGATACCCCTCAGAAGGAGGAGCTCCTAGAGATGACTTACCTCTACATTTAAATTGGATGGTCTGCGGGAGATCTATGAAGTCGCCTCCTTGATCACAAAAGGGGAAGTGATGTGGGACATGGCACAGGGCAGGGTGATACTAGGCACACAGACACACAAGATGGCTATTGAGCCATAAGTTGGCCACTTGACAGACAAGATGGCCACTGGACCACAATATGGAGAGAGACAACAGAGCAAACACAGACACAGTCTGGAGCCACAAGAATGCCAGCACAATGCACTCACAACCTAGTTGATTAGTTTAAGGCAGGTGGGGGAAAGAATATACATGAGTAGAATACACTGCCTGCTGAAGTGTTTGGGTCCAGCCAACACCTTTGTTAGAAATGCTAACAGTTTGATACGGACTCAATACAGAGAGATAATAGCCAGGGCTGCAATAATTGTCCTTCTCAGGCAGAATGATTAGTGCCTATTTTTTTTTTTCTTTTCTTTTAACCCCCACACTACCACCTAAGTGCGGTAGTGCTTTTTTTTTCCCCAGCACCCATGGTGTGTGTGTGCAGGTGTGAGACACAGTGAAAGACACAAAGTGCACAAATCTTTATTCAAATTCCACCACCAGGAAGATAGGAAAACACCCGGGTGGCCAGTGACAAACACTGCCCTTCACACCAAAGGGCAGTGCTGTGTGATCAAAACAGTGAAGGGGAGGGTAGGGACTAAATCAAAATAGAATTGGACGGAGAAATGATGCACTCCACTCCCTGCCGCGCCCACCTCTCCCTGCACAACTCCAGGGTGTTGGTCGACGCCGCGTGCTCCTTCTCCAAGGACACCCGGGCTCCAACGTAACCGCGGAAGAGGGGCAGGCAGCAATTGCATTTATTGTGCAGGCAATTAACTCTCATTGAAATGCTGCTGATTGCAGTTCAGAGCAGTGTTTAGGAATACATTAATTGAGATCACAGATGTCAAGTCACTGATCAATTAAAAGCAGACACACTGAGGCAAGGTATTTTGATCACATGTGAAAGGCAGCCATATTTGAGTTACTTTTATTTGTCATTCACATTGGTTAAAGTGAGGGGAGAAGGCTGTGAGAAGAGCATAGTGAGAAGGCTCTATTGCCTTTTTTGAGGGTGCATGGTGTCAAGGGACAGTAGCCAGTTGTGGTTGTTGTCTCAGCAACAGAAACAGTAGATCATTGCCACTGGACTAAAGGGGAATGATAAGGATAGGGAGCCAAGAGGGGGTGCCTCCAAGAACAGCACATGATAAAGGAAGAGCTGAGCACCCCTGGGATTCATCTATCTAGTCTTTTTGGGTTCCTGAGCAGAACAGGAGTGGCTCAAAGAGAGGCGGGACGAGAGGACAGAGGCACAACTGAAATAATAGCAGCAGCAGTAACAGGGGCAAGTCCCCGCTACACTGCAGCATGCTACATGTAAGTTGTGCCAGGTCAGGCCCAGTACAGGACCAGTGTTGTGGCCTTGTCTGAATTACCTGCATATGTTGGAGTGACAGTATCAACAAAAACAGTGCCCAGGACTCAGAATTAAATTGCTGCGCTTTATTGAATTTTCATGTACCTAGCTAATTCCTGGGATCCACAGGGGTGCGATTCGACCATGTTCCAGACAGTGATCAGGTCCTGGTAAAAGACAGGCAGCGTCTTGAGGGCGACCTCCAAACCGTCACGGTCGACGAACAGGAGCTGCGTGTCGTAGTTGAGGTTACGCACCTGGCGGAAAAAAATACGTCGCCAGGGCGCACCACCTAGGAGAAGGCTCGACGTAAAGGTATCGCCGCAAGGTCTGAAGACGGAACATCGCGACATGGGTGCATATGCACACCAGCGACTGACCGCCCTCCTCAATAGGGAGGATTAGTGCCTATTACTAGAGCAATGGACTACTGCGCCACATTGAAACTGACAATGCCTGCACTGAAATTAACAAAGGCTGCGCTGGAACTGACAGTGACTGCATCCAAACTATCAATTATTCTGCAATGATTACCATAAACAAACCATGTTACAAAGACAATAATCTCATCACTGACCTATTGTATGACAAGATGTGTAAAAGTATCTTGACATGTGCTCTGGGTCGAGAGAAGACTCACAACTGGCCACTGTGCTGTTGGTGTCTTTCTCTCCCCAGAGCTCCAGTATTTCCTAGCACAATAAACTCTGTCATTGAACTCCAGCTCTGACTCTGAGCCTGGTAATTGTCCCCACAACAAGGTGATAAAAAGTTTAAAAAAGGAACTCAGTCGAACAAAGACAGAAAATGAAAGACTGAGACCTGAATACCCAAGGTAAAAACAATGACTGCAGATGCTGGAAACCAGATTCTGGATTAGTGGTGCTGGAAGAGCACAGCAATTCAGGCAGCATCCGAGGAGCAGTAAAATCGATGTTTCGGGCAAAAGCCCTTCATCAGGAATACAGGCTTTGTTTTTTAAATGGAGATGGAGAGGTCCAGGAAGGGGAGGGAGGTGTCAGAGATGGTCCAGGTAAATTTAAGGTCAGGGTGGAAGGTGTTGGTGAAGTTGATGAATTGCTCAACCTCCTCGCAAGAGCACGAGGTGGTGCCAATGCAGTCAACAATGTAGCGGAGGAAGAGATGGGGAGTGGTGCCGGTGTAATTACGGAAGATCGACTGTTCTATGGGGCCCATACAGGTGCCCATGGCTACCCCTTTGGTCTGGAGGAAGTGGGAGGATTCGAAGGAGAAATTGTTAAGGGTGAGGACCAGTTCGGCCAAACGAATGAGAGTGTCGGTGGAAGGGTACTGTTGGGGACGTCGGGAGAGGAAGAAATGGAGGGCTTGGAGGCCCTGGTCATGGCGGATGGAGGTGTAGAGGGATTGGATATCCATGGTGAAGGTGAGGCGTTGGGGGCCGGGGAAACGGAAGTCTTGGAGGAGGTGGAGGGCGTGGGTGGTGTCTTGAACGTATGTTAGGAGTTCCTGGACTAGTGGGGATAGGACAGTGTCGAGGTAGGTAGAAATGAATTCAGTGGGGCAGGAGCATGCTGAGACAATGGGTCGGCCAGGGTGGTCAGGCTTGTGGATCTTGGGAAGGAGGTAGTCCGGGGTTCCCGAACTATGAGGTTGGAAGCTGTCGGTGGGAGATCTCCTGAGCTGATGAGGTTCTGTCTGGTCTGGGAGATGATGGTTTGGTGATGGGGGTGGGGTTATGGTCGAGGGGGCGGTAGGAAGAGGTGTCCTTGAGTTGGTGTTTGGCTTCAGCGGTGTAGAGGTCAGTGCACCAGACTACCACTGTGCCTCCTTTATCTGCTAGCTTGATGGTGAGGTCAGGATTGGAGCAGAGGGAGAGAGGTTGGAGTGGGGGAGGGAGGTAGACAGGTTGAGGCGGTTAATGTCCCGGCGGCAGTTGGAAATGAAGTGGTCGAGGGCAGGTAATAGGCCAGCGCAGGGTGTCCAGGTGGATGCAGTGTGTTGGAGGTGGGCGAAGGGATCCTCGGAAGGTGGGCGGGAGTCCTGATTGAGAAAGTAAGCTCGGAGGCGGAGGCGGCAGAAGAATTGTTCAACGTCACAGCGTGTATTAAATTCATTGATGCTTGGACGGAAGGGGATGAAGGTGAGTCCTTTGCTGAGGACTGATCGTTCATCCTCAGTGAGGGGAACGTCTGGAGGGATGGTGAAAACTCGGCAGGGCTGGGAGCTGGGATCTGGTGTGGGTGTGGAGCTGGGAGTGGGGGCGGAGCCTGTAGCTGAAGTGGGTGTGGTAGTGAGGGAATGGGGGTGGAGTCATGAGCAGGGGTAGTGTTCCTTCAGGGTTCTGGGGTGCGGGGATGGTGACAGTGGGATCTGTGGGGGACGTGTCAGCAGAATGCAGGTGAGTGGCATTGGTGGGGGCAGAAGAGGTGGTGACCACGGCAGTGGCGGGGACAGAAGTCAATGAGTGTGTGACATCAGCGATGATGTGAGGGGCAGAAGTGATGTCAAGTGTGGTGCATGAGGAATTATGAGGGGTGGAAGTGGCTGTGGGAGTGGCCATGATGGGGGTGGAAGTGACATCATTAACCAGCGTAGGGATGGTAGCTGCAGCAGCCGCATGGCTAATGGCATCTGAGCTATTCCAGAGGCCAGGGGAATCTACGGGAATGTTTGAGGAGTGCTGGTTATGGAGGTGGGTAGATAAAAGTTTGTTGGACTTACAGTTTTTGATGTTTGAGATGGAGTTGAAATACTGTTTATTGAGAGTGTGAATTCTCCTGAGAATGTAGTACAGAGTGGGTCCTTTGCAATTCTGAGAGAGTGTGGCCCTCAGCTGAGGCAGGGCTGACTGTAGAGAGGTTAGGTGCCGGCGCATTGCTGCGAGCGTTGAGCGGAGGATCTTGAAGGAGAACCATTGCTGGTGTTTTTGAATCTGTAGTCTGTACTGTTTGTGCTGTTCGGGTCCGAGCTCTGCTGGTTTAAAGGTGGTCCGGAGTCCGTGTGGGATGAGTTGGTTATGGGGGCAGGCACTGAGGAAGCAAATGTGGCTGTAGTAGCGGGTT